>NC_055701.1:620419-735419 GCF_017639745.1 Melanotaenia boesemani
GGCGGGGCCATGAGCTCGGACCAGGAGCGGGGACATGGGGCGGAGTCATGGACAGGGCGATAAAGTTGGGGCTGGGGATGGGGTCTGGCAGTGTCTCAATGAACCGTCACAATGACATCACATCATGGGTTTCTCCTGCAGGATGCATGTGCAGCTCTCCTGGAGGACCTGATGGAGGAGGTCCAGCGTGTTGGAGACAGCTCAGGTGACCGTGAGGACAACTCGTCCTCGGATGGCGGTTTCATCCTGGTCATCGACGGGCGGACCTGGACTTCGCTCTGCAGGAGGACCTTGAAGAGCAGCTTCCTGGACCTGAGGCTGCCGGTGCAGAGCGGTTATCTGCTGCAGGTCCACACCGGGCTTGCAGAAGAGCCAGGTGGTCCGGCTGGTCCGGGACCGGCTGGGTGTCATGACGCTGGCTGTGGGTGAGGAGGACAATTCCTGAAGACAGAGCCTCTGAAGACAGTGTTTTTTCTGACATGGATGTCTGGTTTCTGCAGTGATGGAGCCAACGATGTGAGCATGATCCAGGTGGCTGATGTGGGAATCGGAATATCGGGTCAGGAGGGGATGCAGGTAAAGATTTTCGGACTGAGGCTGCGTCCAGTTTCTGGAAACTGTCCTCATGTCTCCGTGTCAGGAAATATGTCATCAGATACAGATCTCATCTGGAAAACAGCTGTTTTTACCGTCCTGTGTTCCCGGAGTCACGTCTCTGTCCCTCCACAGGCCGTCATGTCCAGCGACTTCGCCATTTCCAGGTTCCAGCACCTCCGGAAGCTGCTGCTGGTCCACGGACACTGGTGCTGCAGCCGCCTCACCAACATGGTCCTCTACTTCATCTACAAGAACGTGGTGAGTCTTTCTCCGTCTTCATGCCGGCTTCTTCACAGAACATCCAGGAGGAGTCTCTGGACATCTGGGCCTCATTTGTAAAGCTGGCGTAGGAACAAAAACCAGCGTAGGCCAGTTCTAGTCAATTTCTGGGATTGATAAAAACCAAACTTGACGGGAAGACGTTCCTTCCTCTACAGCTACTCTGACCCAGGCGTACGCACAAATCTAGAAAAAACGGGAACCGGCGACACCAACATTCCAGAATAAACCAAGGAAATGATGTGAAATGTGACATTTGTACACAATCCACTATTACCTTCCACACCACATGTTAGATATTTAAAGCTGTTTGTAGAAATAAAGCCACATTCCATATTAATCCTCCTAAGAGCCACACTCGGGGAAAACCAGGATTTCCACGGAAAAAGGGAGATGATGTTAATAAGAAGCTCAACCACTAAAACATTTTCTGTCATTGTGAAACAAAACTTCATGTTATAAAACCCATCCAGATAAATTAAGGAGCCAGTTCTGCTGCCAGCATGTAGCAGCCAGTGTGGAAAGTAGCTTTAGGTCCCTTCAGTCCAGCAGAGCGGGACCAGACTGGACGGCTGGAGGTCTAGAAGTGCTGCTACGCTAAGGCAAGGCAGTTATTTGTACAGCACATTTCATGTACAGGACCAATTCAAAGTGCTTTACATAAAACAAAGACATTACAGATATTTAGAAATAGTAAAAGGCATCAACACATAATCACAATAAAATAATAATACATTAAAATGATTAAAAAGCAAGATAAGTTTAAAAAAGTTAACGTGCAGATTTCATTGCATAGGAGCATGAGAAAAGAAATGTTTCTACCTGGATTTAAAAATGTCTACATTTGGTTGAAAGTTTAATCTCCACTGGCAGTTTGTTCCACTTGTTTGCAGCATAACAGCTAAATGCTGCTTCTCCATGTTTAGTCTGGACTCTGGTCTGGACTAGTTGACCAGAGTCTTAGATCTAAGGGCTCTACTAGGTTTATATTCTCTGAACATATCACAGATGGATTCTGGGCCTAAACCATTCTGGGATGTAAACAATCAGAAGGGTTTTAAAATCTATTCTGTAACTGACTGGAAACCAGTGTAAACTGGAAACCAGTATGAACTGGAAAATCAGTGTAAAGATTTCAAAACTGGTGTGATGTGTTCAGATCTCTTAGTCCTGGTTAAAACTCTAGCAGCAGCATCTGGATGAGCTGCAGATGTTTAATGCTCTTTTTAGGAAGTCCTGTTAAAAGACCATTACAGTAATCCAGTCTACTGGAGATGGATCATGGATGAGTTTTCTCTTGATCTTTCTGGGAACTAACTTTTATTTCTGTTTGATGTTTCTGAGCTGGTAAAAACTTCTTAGTGAAGCTTTGATGTGGCTGCTGAAAGTCAGGTCTGAGTCATATCAACACTCCCAGGTTACGAACTTGGTTAGTGATTTTAAGAGCCCGAGTCTCCAGGTGTTTGCCAATGCTGACCCTCTTCTCTTTGCTACAAAGAGAATAATCTCAGTTTTGTCTTCATTTAATTGTAAAAATTCTCCTTCATCCAGATGTTTATTTGCTCCAACACTGACACAGTACGTCTATTGGACTGCAGTCATCTGGTGGCAGAGACAGTCAATAAAGTTGTGTATCATCTGCATAACTTTGATAATGAATGCTATAGTTCTGTAATATTTTTACCAAAAGGGAGCAGATACAAGTTGACAGAAGAGGTCCAAGGACTGACCCCTGGGGGACTCACAAGTCATGGCCACATTCGTTCGGATTCATAGCTGCCGATCGTAACAAAATAACTCCGGCCTTCTAATAAGACCTGAACCAGTTAAGGACCTGCTCCAGAAAAGTCCAACCCAGTTTTCCAGCCTGTGCAAAACAGGATTCTCTGTGATCTACAGTATCAAACGGCAGCACTGAGACTCCAACGAACCGAGACTAAAACTAGACAGAACCAGGACTGATACTAGACCAGAACCAGTCTTTTACCCCTGTGACCAGAGCTGTTTCAGGTCTGTGATGAGAGGTCTGAAGCCGGACTGAAATTTATCAAGATATCCACTTTCATTTAAAAATTCATTAAGCTGGTGAAATACAACTTTCTCAATAATCTTGGAAATAAAAGAGGTTAGAGACGGTCTAGTAGTTGTTCATTATAGTAGGCGTCTAGAGTCCTTTTTCTTTAGGAGGCTTAATAGCAGCTATCTTTAGTGACTTGGGAAAAATGCCTGATGCCAGCGAGCTGTTACTATCAGTAGGAGACCACTTTCTACTGAGGTAAAAACTGGTTAAAAAGTCGGATGGTATCATGTCCAGAGTATCATGGTTGTTGATTTCAAACTGCCAAACTGTTTCTTGTAGGATTTTTAAATTCACCATTTTACAATTGCGACATGACAGCAGAATTGTTTTCCGGGTTTTTAGACACAGACTACTTTTCTTGTTTGACTGTGTGGAATTAATATTTTGCCTAATTGTTTTAATTTTTTGGCTAAAAAAGTTTGCAAATTGGTTGCTTTTCTCGGTGGAAAGGAGCTAACGAAACACACAAGAGGAGGATTTCCTTTATTTATCTTATACAATGTTTTTATTGTTTGTCCTCATTTCGTCCCACTACGTTCTTTATTTCCTACAACTCCTTGTCCACCTGGTTAATAGCGGTGATGGTGTCCCTCTGCCCCCGCCCACCCAGTTGGAACCCCGCCCACCCAGCTGCAACACCCAGGAACTATGAAGAAAATATTATAACACTAAATAAACTGCTACCAGTCTCAATATATCTGTACATGTTATTTTTATACATTAAAACCAAAGACCACATTACCGGCATCATTACTGTCATCTAGCAGCTTTTCTCCACAACCATCTACTGTGGGCTGGCAGCGTCTTACTGAAGGTCCCACCTGGAAGGTGTTACTGTTTTTTCTCAAAATGGTGGAGGAAACCCTCTCCCGTTGCCATGGAGACAAATAACCTGTGATGCAGGAGACTGAAAATGTTTTAGTAGTTTTCAGTATCTCCCTTACCTGGTTTACCTCCTTCCTCTTCCTCCTCCTCCTCCTCCTCATGGTTTCATGGTTTGTTGTTAGGTCCGTAGTTCAGCTGATTGTGTCCTCTGTCCTCCTGCAGATGTACGTCAACCTCTTGTTCTTCTACCAGTTCTTCTGTGGTTTTCTCTGGGAGCGTCATGATCAACTCCTGGGTCCTGATCCTCTTCAACCTGGTCTTCACCTCCGTCCCTCCTCTCATCTACGGCGTCCTGGACCAGGACACGCCTGCTGACACTATGAGCAGTTCCTGAGCTTTATGGAGCTGAACGAACCTTCAAGGTGACCCTGAACACACCACCATACAGTTTCCTAGATCCTGCCTACTCGTTAGTCCAGATGTTTACACCCAGCAGCTGTGCTGGACATGAATTCTCTGAAGGTTCTGGTCTCATCCTCCCTGTCCTGAAGCGTCGCGGTTTTTCCAGTAGCTTCTTTTTGGTCAGATTTAGTAAATCCAGTCTTTTCCATGTCGATGCATTTTACTGCCTCTTGGATTTTTTCAGCCTTTTTTAACAAATAATTTAAACCTAACATCTGCTCAAATCTCCCAAACAATCTAGAATGTTTGTTAACCATTTAAATACCAGTTTAATTCCTTAAATGATTATTTTTTTATAAAAAAAACAAAGCATGACTTATGTCTTAAATATCAGGGGGCGGGGTATAGATTATCAACAAAACTGATTTGATGACATCAGTATTTTAATGGGGCATCAGATTATAGGGTTGGGGTTAGCCCCTAACCCATGTCGAGAGTCCAGTCGTTATTCGTACCCATGGTCTTATTTAGGTTTGCAAATGGAAACACAAAACACTGTATATGGACCCCTACTAGGAACCTGCACCCTGGTCCATACCTGCAGCCCAGGTTTCACTGAGCCTGCCACCAAAGTCCCAACCTACGCTAAGGATCAGACGCTTCAGTAACCTTTGACAAAACCAAGACCCTTCCCCCTGATGACCACACTGAGACCTGGTCCCACACTGAGACTTGGTCCCACACTGAGACCTGGTGCCCCTCCAGCAGGTCTGGTTCCTGTTGTCAGGATGAGGTCTGGACTCTGACTGGACCACATCGAGACCTGGTCCCCCTCCATCCTTCCAGCTATTAACCCACCTGCTCTGTTTCCTTTCAGGTTTTTGCTCCCTCCATGTTCTGGATCACGATCCTGGACGCCTTCTACCAGAGCCTGGTCTGCTTCTTCGTGCCTTACTTTGTGAGTATTTTAGGGTAAAATGGGAGAAGTTTTATTTTTTGTTGTTCCTTCGGGTTGAGGTTCTAGTGTTTGTCTCAGGCTCTGGCGGGTTCGGACGTCGGGGATCTGTCCTTCGGCTCGCCCATCAACACCTCGGCGCTCTTCATCATCCTGCTGCATCAAGTCATCGAGAGCAACACGCTGGTAAGAACTGCAGGTCTATGTGAGTCCACCATGTCAGCCAGCAGGTCCACCAACCCTGTCCCCCTGTCCTCTGTGTTGCAGACGTGGATTCATGTCCTCGTGTTGGTCCTCAGTGCCGCCTCCTACTTCGGCTTTCGTGCTGCTCTTCAGCCTCTTCTGTGTGGGTCTGCAGCCAACCCCACCAACCCGCTGGGGGTGGAGACGCTCCAGATGTCCCAGCTGGCTTCTACATCATATGTGTCCCTCACCATTGTGACCGCTCTGTTACCAAGGTAACACACACACAGCTGATCAGCTCTGCCCAGACACCTCAACGGTCCTTGTCCAGGAAATGTCCAGATGTTTTCAGGATGAGCGAATCAAAGACTCCTGATGATCCCGCCTGGTCTCCTGGTTGGTCGTCTCTTATGAGACCAGCTGGTTTGTAGCTCTGATGAGTGGAGTCTGGTGAGTTTGGCCCCCGATCATCTCTCAGGACCTGAAGTGGGAGGAAAACATCAGCTTCGTCCTCCAGATCAATGTGTGGTCTGGACCTGCCACCAAGCAGGACCAGACCAGACTACAGAGCCCATCATTAGAACCCCCTGCCCTCTCTTCAGGACCTGTACTCCTCCAGGATTCAGAGGAGGGCAGCAAGCATCATAAAGGACTCCACTCACCCTGCACACAGTCTGACCGGGACCAACAGGAACCTCAGAACCCCGCAAACCGGGACCAACGGAAACCTCAGAACCCCTCAGACCGGTACCAACGGAAACCTCAGAACCCTGCAGACCGGGACCAACGGGAACCTCAGAACCCTGCAGACCGGGACCAACGGGAACCTCAGAACCCTGCAGAGTTTTCCTGGAATTCTTTCATGTCTCCAACGTTCCTGCTCGGTTCTCTGGAACCGCAGTTAAATTTCAGGAAAACAAACAACTGCATCATTTTCACTTTGATTTTCTTTGGCTGCGATCCGTCATTCCCAGTTCGGTCCTCCTGCTCCCAACACCGTCCCCAGTCAGAACCCGGGTCCAGTACCATTCCGATGTTTTCAGACTTCCTGTAATTATTCTGCTTTGTGTGTTGTCCTGTTCAGATTGTTGTTCCGGACGCTCCACAAATCCTTCCATCCGTCTGCATCTCGGAGAGACGAGGGGGACACGGAGGAATACCGGCGGAGGATGCAGCGCTGGAACCAGAAGCACTCCAGAACCAGCAGGCTGCCGGTTTGCGTGGACAACCCGGGTCTGGATCCCAGCGTGGACCAAGTGATGTCCTGACATCCACTACCACTTCACTCCCATCGCAGTGGGATGGTCGAACCAGACCAGCCCGGTTTGTCTGAACTCTCTCGTTATGAAGTCTGATGAAACTGAGAACCAGAACCACAGAGTCCACAGAGACCCCAGAAACCGTCGTCAGCCGGGAACAGTACAGACCGGTTCTGATGTCCTCCGTGAAGACTCAGCTGCTGCTGCCTAGAATGTGTTTACTTCCTGTCAGCTGTTTGTTTGTTCATGTTTAGGTCCGTCCGACATCGTCTTCGGCTTCATGAAGTCCGGCTAAAAACTTCCTTTAAAATTATTTTAAGACTTTTTAAGTTTTAAAGCATAATAAGTGGAAACTGGACTTGGAAGTTTCGGTGGCGGCAAGTTGCAGATCAGCTGATCTGTTTTTATGACTCAGCTGTTTTTAATCATGTTACAATAAAATGATTCTGATGTTTTTTGTTTTTCATTTCCAGCATCGTCCAGCGTTTTGTGTCGGAGGAAAATTCAGTTCCTTTGTTCAGCAGGATCAGAAAACTGAGTTTTATACGATTAAAATGAAATTAAATGTGTCTGATCAGGATTTTTTAACCAAAAAATAATCCCAACGGGTTAAAACACACGTTCAAAGAAAGTTCTTCGACATTCCTGGATGGATAATAGGAATTGTTTCCTCATTAATACCAATGGGTTAAAGCAAACATTTGCCTTGTTGATCCCAGTGGGTTAAAGGAAATATTCCAGGAACATTCCAACATTCCTGGACAGATTTTAGGAAATGTCTTCTTGTTGGTCCAACGGGATAAACAGGAACATTTTGTTTAATTTATTTATTTTTTATTCTACTTAATCCCAGCTGGGAAATACTTTCTTTGTATTTAGCCCATCCTAGTTTTGGGAGCAGCGGGCTGCCAGATCCGGTCGGGGGTTGGGGGTTTTGCTCAGGGGCCCACAGTGGTCTGGTTCCCTGGAAAGATGACTGCTCAGGCCTCCGCTCTTTAGCTTATGGTGCCTGGAGGGCCTGCCCCTTGTGGTCCTTCAGGGACGGTGCTTGGTCATCACCGGTTCTGGTTCTTCAGTGGTTGGCCGAGTCCGTGGTGGGTCCAATTATTCTGTCACGATTTGAGGAGGACGTAGACCCAAATGCTGGACAGAGCGGCAGGACGCAGACGGGTGCAGGAATAAAGGTTTTAATTTTGAAGCACTTACAGGACGAACATGAGAGACACAGACGGGGAAACAAGGACAGGTGATCTGAGAAAGAAAACTAAAAAGCAAAGGCTATAAATACACAGAGGAACTAACAGGAAACATGAGAAGTGAATTTGCTAATTAAACCTGATGAGCAGACAAACAGGAACGAACCCAAGCAGAAACACACGGGACAGTCGTCGTCAATGTGCTGAGTTTATTCAACAAGCCAGCATCGTCTAGCAACATAAAAAACCTCGTAATAACGGAAACATTCAGCCCAAACTACACAAAAATCTTCTGTCCCAGGGAACGCAGTCATATCCATTTCTTCTTCACATTATCGGCTTCATTAGCACATTTTCAGAGGTTTTTTATTAATTCTCAGCCTATAATGTCACAACTTTTCACAGTGTTGGTTCTCTTAAACTCTTAAAACGGGTTCATTTACCTGCAGACAGGTAAATCATCACACGAGATCATCTTTTATGTTTAACGTCCAGTTTTAGCCGTAAAACTTGTTTCAGGACCCCCAGAACCAGCCTACACGACTTCCTGAAATAAGTCACGTTGTGTGAAATATGAAGAGAAGCGTCCAGGTGTTTTTTCCAGGAAATATGACCAGGTGTGATTATTTACTGGACTTTAGTCTGAATCTTCTCCCGTGTTTTTACTCACATGACGTAGCTCATTTGTCCAGTGTACAAGGTGTGTGATGATGTCATCAGTTGTTTGTAGACAGGAAGTAGGAGGGGCCTATTCTGTGAAACCTGATGATAAAATGATTAGAATAAAAAGAGGACCATTTAGTGAAAAAAGAGGCTTTTAGCTTCAGCAGCGTCTCTGGGAATGAAAGATTTCCTGATCTCAGAAGTTGAAGCAAGTCAGCTGCTGAATAAGTTGCTTAGACGTGATGACGTTGTGTCTCAGCTCATTTCCTGGTAGGCGTGTCTCACTGGCCGACAGATTTCACTTCCCTCTGCAGATCTCAGCTTTGATTGTGGCAGAGCTCAGAAGAGGAAGCTGCTGCAGAGATGAGCGTCTACAGCGATGCATCCACCGAGGACCTCAACGACGAGCTGGAGACTTTGGGGTAAAGTTTCCACACTTTAACCTTCCCTTCACCCAGTTAGCTGCCAGCTGGACGGGATGAACGCAAACCTTTGTAAAATCCTCTAGAAACTCTATTTATTTGAAGAAACTGTGATTTTATTGTGTTGTAAATCTGATATGACACACATACCTGCTGAAAGTACAGACACAACATAACAATTAGACATGATGGCTCAGAGTCAAGGTTCATCAGAACGGAAAGTTTCATGTCGGGTCTTTAAATTACTGACTTATCGTTTACAAATCTTCTTTTAATGAACAGCCGGATGGCAGATGAATCGCCCTTTGGGATCAATAATGTTTTCTGAATCTGGATATTATAAAGTTTCTGCTTCCTGAACCAAAACAGCTGATTTTAACTGCAGGAGGAAACAGAAGACGTCCTAAAATGTGCTAATAATAATCATTATAATAATTATTATAATAATAATTATAATAATAATAATGATAATAAAAGCTGCAAGCAGCAGTGGCAGCCCTCACGCCTGCGGCGCCGCTTCAGCCTGGCGACCTCCCTCCTGCAGCTGTATCCTCATCCATCCAGGGATTTCTTTATTAGGTGGCCATTTTCCCCCTCAGAGGATCAACTGGCACGTCAGTGTTGACATCTGAAGTGTTCATGACCTTGTTTCTGACATGTTGTGTTACAGTCGTACAGATGGGGGAGGATGATTTTCACGCCATGTGGCCATCAGGTGGCGCTCTGACTTTGAGCCGGTATTCATGTACTAACATATTCAGGATGGGACTCGAATGAAAAATTTAAAATGTCACTTGCTTTGGTCAACTGAGTCCAGCCTTACAGCAACTTCCTGTTTCATGGCGAAGGTTTGAAATCTCACAGGAAGCCATTTTAATCATGATGCCGCAAGAACTCCGTCATATTTTCAATACTGACTTCATGAAGGATGGTACTATTGAGTGTGAATTGGTTTTAAAGGTATTAAAGGGTTAAAATGATGGGACTTCCTGTTTCCAGGGGGCGGAGCTATGGCGTTGACAACATCCGGACATGTAGATGTGGTCGGCATGGAACTGCAGTGAAACATGTTCAGTTTGGTGCAGGCTGGGTGTTGTATGTCAGGGATATTGGATTCTGTGTTGATGGCGAAACACCGCTGAACGCCAACGCATTTAAAATGCAACGCAAAGAAACAGCAAAAAATTACCCTAAAAATAGCCCTTTTTCTCAAGATGGCCGACTTCCTGTTATGTTTAGCCTTTGGGTCCAAGAGGCTCTTTTTGTCCTGGCATGTTCTAACCATGTGCTGAATTTCATCCATGTCGGTCCATGTAGTGGATGGGGCTGATCAACTAAAATGATTGTAGGGGGCGCTGTGGAGGCATATTGCAAATTGTCCAGCATATTTTCAGTTTTCTGTTCCAGTCGTGACTGTCATCCACCCTGGAGATCAATGGTACAATGGGTCAGTTCCAGGAACTTCCTGTTTCATGGTGTCAGACAAATATTCGCCATGGCGGTGCTTTAGTGTAGACAAAACATTGGCATATTGGTGTGTTGAGGGTGGGCCAGACTTCAGACTCATCATGGTGAAACGTCAAACTTTGAGGCCCCGCCCCCACCATACGCTAACTAGTTTGAGAAAGTTTTTGATAAATTTTAATCACACAAGCCTTTTGAAGATGGCAGTACGATAAAATCTCTAGTTCATTAAAATATGTCAGCAAAACACCAAAATGGCGACTTTGACACAAAATGTCCAACTTCCTGTTGGACCGGGTCGTCCTCTTCCACCTTCTAGTACCGGGTCGTCCTCTTCATCAGGTCCACCTTCAAGTACCGGGTCGTCCTCTTCATCAGGTCCACCTTCAAGTACCGGGTCGTCCTCTTCATCAGGTCCACCTTCAAGTACCGGGTCGTCCTCTTCATCGGGTCCGCCTTCTAGTACAGAGTCGTCCTCTTGATCGGGTCCACCTTCTAGTACCAGGTCGTCCTCTTCATCAGGTCCGCCTTCTAGTACCGGGTCGTCCTCTTCCTGAGCTTTGTGACATGGTGCATTATCCTGCTGGAAGTAGCATCAGAAGATGCTCCACTGTGGTCATAAAGGGATGGACATGGTCAGCAACAATACTCAGGTAGGCTGTGCTGGTTAAACCAGGCCACGTTGGTACTAAGGGGCCCAAAGTGGACCAAGAAAATCTCCCCCCACCATGACACCAGCAGCAGCCTGAAGTGTTGATCCAAGGCAGGATGGGTCCATGTTTTCTTGATGTTTCCAGCAGATTCTGAGCCGAGCATCTGAATGTGGAGCTGAAATGGAGACTCATCAGACCAGCAACGTTTCTCCATCTTCTATTGTCCAGTGTTGGTGAGTGTGTGTGAATTGTAGCCTCAGTTTCCTGTTCTTAGCTGGCAGGAGGCAC
Source organism: Melanotaenia boesemani (assembly GCF_017639745.1). Taxonomy (NCBI): domain Eukaryota; kingdom Metazoa; phylum Chordata; class Actinopteri; order Atheriniformes; family Melanotaeniidae; genus Melanotaenia; species Melanotaenia boesemani. The sequence goes on from NC_055701.1 coordinate 631,686, forward strand.
CCGGTGTGTCTTCTGCTGCATCCTGGTCCAGATAACTGCTGCTCTGGATATTTTCTCTTCTTCAGACCATCTCTGGAAACCCTGGAGATGGTTGTGGGTGGAAATCCCAGTAAATACTCAGACCAGCAACCACGTTCAAAGTCTCTTAAATCCTCTTTCCTCCTCATTCTGATGCTCAGCTTGAACTTCAGCAGGTCGTCGTCACCACGTCTACATGCTGCCGTGTGATTGGTTGGTTAGATATTTATGTAAACAGGAAGTAGAACAGGTGGAGCTGATGAAGAAGACGGCAGTCTGTAAAACATGATGGCATCTTAAAAGTTAATGTGAGCCCATGAATCAGTGGCAGGTATCTGATACCGCCCCCCCCCCCCCCCCACCCCCCCCCCCACACACACACACACTAAATGCAAATAGAGAAGTTTCACATCCTTTTACTGGTTTCCTTTGCATCTGTCAGTTTGTCATACAGAAGAAATAATTTCTTCTTTCCTCTGGACTCCCCTGTGAGGTCTGCTGTTCCACATCCTCTTAGAAAACAAACAATACTTTAAGTTTTACTGATCTTTATTGACATTCTGCTAAATACAGTAATGATGGAAGAAGCAACTGGGAAGAAGTGTAAAGAATATTAAGGGTCGTCCAGATCCTTCCCCTGGTCCTAATCCTGATCAGACATGTCCAATAGAAGAGGTACAAAGAGGGAGACAGAGTGATGGAGGGATGCAGAGGGGGTGTAGACTGAGACTGGACGATAACAGAAAGTCTCCTTAACCAGACTGGACTGGAGTCTGAGGTCTGGTTCCAGAGGGGAGTGATTATTCCGAACTGGTCAGAAGTCTGAGAATCAGAGTGAGGAGGATCATGGTGGGGTGAATATAATTTCAGAGGTGAGGATGGTTTTGTTATTAAAGTTTATTCCCAGCCTCTCTGTTGTTGAAGGTGGTACCACTACGACCTGTCGCGCCACGCTGCCGAGGCCCTGCTGCTGTCCAACGGGACGGATGGAAGTTACCTGCTCAGGAACAGCAATGAGGGTCCAGGTTGCTTCGCCCTGTCGGTCCGGTCAGTCACTCACCAATAAATTACTAATAATAAAACGCCGAAAGAAGATAATTAATTATCATCTCCTGTTCTTTCAGGCTTCAGTTTGAGTCATGAAAACAGAGAAAAACGGCTTTTTAGTCATTATTAGAATATTTACATTCCATACATCTGCATTAAAATGGATATGAATGGATTTAAATCAGTCCTAAAGAATGTGTATAGTGTAAATTAATTATTAGTTAAATGCTTGTTAATTTAACAGTGAAACTTTTTGAAAGACATTTTATCAGAGAAATTTATTTTTTAAAAAAAGGATCTTGAAGACAAAAAACAAAAAACAAAAAAACTGAAGTTTGAGGATTTCTTACATAGCCTGTAAACATGAAGACCAAGGAGACAATGGTGGACTTGACCTGTCCCCCTAGACGTCTCTAACCCTGTGGGAGGGACCTTGGTGGAAGCGGTACTCGGGGCTCCATATCAAGGACGGCCTCGCCTGGAGCAACACTTCCTGCCTGGTTCGGAAAGCACAGCAGCGGCTCTGCGTCCTGAGGAGGTTGAGGCGTTGGGCTTGGGACTTCTACAGATGCGTGAAGGAAAGCGTCCTCTGCTCTGCCATCACAAGACAGAGGTCTGTGGGACGCCTGTCCACACCGCGGACATTTCTACCTCCAGATGCAGAAAACGGGCCTCACACATCAGGAAAAACCCCACTCCAGTTACTCCCCTCCCCTCAGGCAGGAGGGCACCACTAACAGCTGTGAATGTTATTTCCGGGCAGCTTGTGCAGCAGCTCCTGCTCACCATTCAGCTTCTCCTCTAGTTTCTTATAGTTTAACTTCATTCTTGTTTAAGTTTTTTTACCTACTCGGTAACTCAGCCTGCACTATGGACACCAAACTTATTGAGGTTGCACTGGTCCTTTTACTGCTTTCTGCACTCTTCACAACAGCGTCCGGGGATCCCGCACATAGCCATGGCTCCATTGTTTACACCAGAGATCAGCTGTTAGCTCTCAGTAGCACAAAGGCGCTACTACCTGGAGAGAGACCCGACGTTCCTGAACCAAGGAGGAGACGGGATGTTGTGCGGGGGTGGAGCACCGCACTAGGAACAGACATTATAGACCGGCTCTCCTGTCCATCATCATGGGGAATGTAAGCTCTCTCCCTAATAAGATGGCAGAGCTAGCGGTGCTGACCAGGCACCAGAGGGATTACCGAGAGTGTAGCATCATGCTGTTTACAGAGACATGGCTAACCACGCTAACACCGAACACTAACATCGCGTTAGACGGCTAACAGACCATAGGGGTGGACAGGACAAAGGAGAGAGGTAAGAGGAAGGGTGGAGGTCTGGCAGTATTTCTTAATGATAGCTGGTGTAACTCTGGACACATCATTATTAAAGAACAACTCTGCAGTAAGGACACTGAGCTGTTAGCCTTTAGCATGAGGCCTGTTTACCTGCCGAGGGAATTCTCGCATGTCATTGCGAGAACAACGTATGTTCCCCGCTCGGCTAAGGCTGATGTGGCCTGCGATGCCCTCTACTCAGCCACAAGCAGGCTGCAGACACAACACCTGAATGCCCTCCTTCTTCTCTCTGGTGACTTTAATCGTGCCTCCCCATCGTCCACTTGCCCACTTTCCCTCAATATGTTTCATGTCACACCAGAGACAATAAGATATTGGATTCATTTTATGCCAAGGAGGCATATTGCTCATCACCCCCCACCCCAGGAAGATCTGATCACAACCTGGTGCACCTCTGGCCCATGAACAAACCTCTGGTACCCAGGCGGTCACATAGTAGGATGATGGTCCGACGAGGCTAAGGAGGTCCAGGGGGACGACACTGACAGTCTTACACACTGTATAAAGGACCACATCGACTTCTGTGTGGAAAACACTGTTCCTACCAGGACTGTACACTGTTTTTCCAGCAATAAACCTGGATTACTCCCGACATAAAGGCTCTCCTGAATGAGAAAAAGAGGTCCTTTTGGTCAGGAAGTAAAGAGGAGCTGAGGATTGTGCAGAGGGAACTGAGGAGGGAGATCAGGGAGGGAAAGATCACCTACAGAACAAAGATCAGCTGTAGCAGAACAATGTTAGCAGAGTCTGGAGGGGCCTTAAAACCATCTCTCGCCTCAAGGAACCCGATGATGGGCAAATGCCCTCCATCTGTTCTTCAATAGATTTGATCATCTTCAGGGCTGCAGGTCCAGATGGAATCAGCTCAAAGCTTCTCCAGATCTGTGCAGACCAGCTGTGTGGGATAGTGTGTCACCAAAAGAGCTGGTCCACAGGTCTAAACACTCTCCTCCGGCACCGGTGAGCATCCAGCGAATGGACATGAGAGGGTGACATCTTGCAGGTACCTGGGTGTTCACCTGAACAACAAGCTGGACTGGACTGACAACACTAAGGAGACTCAGGTCTTTTGGAGAGCAGGGGACTCTGCTGAGATCCTTCTTTGACTCTGTGGTGGCATCATCCATCTATGATGGTGTGGCCTTCTGGGGCAGCAGCATCTCGACTGCTGACAGGAAGAGACTGAACAGCTGGTTAAGAAGGCCAGCTGTCCTGGGACGCCCCCTCCATCCGGTGGAGGTGGTGGTGGAGAGGAGAATCATGGCTAAGCTTTTGTCTCTGATGGAGGAAACGTCCCACCCCATGCAGGACTGTTTAACAACACTGAGCAGCTCCTTCAGAGACAGGCTGCTTCACCGTGGTGTGAAGGAGAGAAACTGCAGGTCCTTCCTGCCGGTCGCCACAACGGGAACTAAGAACACACACAGACGTGTGATGTCACCGCTGTAAACTCATTCTGGATCTATGCTTTTAGACAGACTTCTATACAGATTTTATAGACTTTTTATACAGTTTTTGTTCTCATCTCTGTAATGCTGATTTTTAAACCATCACCTTAGCTGCTGTAGCATTGAAACTTCCCCACTGTGGAACAAATAAAGGATCATCTTATCTTATTAAGAGGAGGACCACCAGACTGAGGACCAGCTTCTACCCGGCAGCTGTGAGACTGGTGCTGGGGGAGGACCTCTGCAGCACAGGATGCACAAGTTCACAGCGTTCCTTTAAACTTCCACTGGAACACCAGCTCAGTGGTCCAGACTGTTGTTGCAGTAAGCTCCCACCATTATTACAGCATCATGTTTTAGACTGTTAGTTTCATACGTTACCCACTTAGCTTATTTGTTTATTTCTTTTTATTATTTATACATAAAATAAAGAATCATTGTATTCTTCATTTGACTGGTATTGTGTGTTTATTGTGTAGCGTGTTTCTCTTCGTACTTTCCGTTGATCTAATAGACATGCTCAGTATCGTTTCTATACAATATTTGGAATGCGGGTTTTCATGCTGGCTGATCGGAATAATAATGGCAATCATCCACCTGCTGCAGAAGGCTAACTCCTCCCTGTACAGACCGACACCTCAGTACACATCATGGTCTTGGACTTCTCCAGCGCCTTCAACACCGTCCAGCCCAGCCTGCTGAAGGCCAGACTGGAGAACATGCAGGTGAGCGCTCCCTTCGTGGCTCGGGTCGAGGACTATCTGGTGGGCAAACCAGTTTGTTTCTGATCGTCTGATCAGTAACCCCCAGGGTTCTGTGCTGCCTCCCTACCTCTTCACCACGTCAGACTTCATGTTCTGCACGGAGTCGTCATCTACAGAAACTCCATGATGACTCGGCCATTGTGGGGTGTGTGGAGGGAGGGAGGCTGAGTACAGGGACCTGGTAGACCGCTTTGTGAAGTGGTGTGGGGAGAACCTCCTGCAGCTGAATGTGGCGAAGACGAAGCTGATGGTGGTGGACTTTTGGAAGAACCCTGTCCTCTCCTGTCTGCATCAGGGGGACGGACGTGGATCTCGTGGACTCATACAAGTACCTGGGTGTAACACGGGACACTAAACTGGACTGGTCCACCAACACAGAGGCTGTTTACAAGAAGGACAGAGCCGGTTTTACTTCCTGAGGAGGCTCATGTCGCTTCATGTCTGCAACCAGATGCTGCAGATGTTTTATCCGTCTGCTGCCGTGTCCTGGGGTGCGGCCATCGAGGCAAAGGACGCCAGCAGACTGGACAAACTGATCAGGAAGGCCCAGTCTGTGGTTGGCTGTAAACTGATCACCATGGAGGAGGTGGTGGAGGACAGGATGCTGGTAAAGCTGCTGGCAGTCATGGACGATCCTTCTCACCCCTCCACACAACACTGGACAAGTAAAGAGCAGCTTCAGACTCTGCTTCAGTCACACGTTACACCTTCTCTACCTGTCAGAGCCGCATCACACACCTTCACCTTCTGCACACGCCCATCACAACTCTGAACTCTCGGATGTGGTTTTTCCACTTTAAACCTTCTTTTTGCCCCCTTGACAGCGGTCACCCAGCTCTAATTAAAAGTACTTTTCGCTCCATCGGCCCTGTTATTTTGTCCCTGGTTAACTCCTCTTCAGACTGTTCCTGCTGCTTTAAGCATGCTCTTGTTTAGCCTCTTTTAAAGAAACCTAACTGGGATCCCTCAGTTCTGACTAACTACAGGCCGATTTTTAAATTACCTTTTTTTTTTTATTATCAAAAAAAGGTAATTTAATTGACATGGTGGACCACCAAATCCTCCTGTGTCGGTATCAGAGGAACTGTCCTGCGCTGGTTCTGGTCTTACTTCTCTGTGTGTTCACCTTGAGTTTTCCTCAGCTGCAGCCCTCTCAGCTATGGGGTCCCACAGGGGTCCCTTTTGGGTCCAGTACTTGTTTCCCTGTATATGCTGCCCTTGGGATCTGTTTTTCCTACCATTGCTGTGCTGATGACGTCCAGATCTAAAACCACAGGGGGATTCTCTGACTAACCTCGGCTGCTTGTGTGATCTGAAAGCCTGGATGGATTTAAATTTCCTCACTTAAATGAGGAAAAAACTGATATATGGTTTGTGGAAGTTCTGAGCTTCTATATAGTACCGTTAGTGTTCTCGGTCAGCTTACTAAGTTTTGTCAAACCTATGTGTTTATTGACAACTTCAACCGACAGGTTAATGCTGTAGTCAAACGTGTTTTCTTCCATCTGAGGCTGCTTGGCAACTTAAAGGCGTACCTGCCCAAGCGTGACCTGGAAAAAGTTACCCCCCTGCTCATCATATCCAGCTTAGATTACTGCAGCTCTCTGTATTATGGCCTTGACCAGCCATCTCTACACCGGCTGCAGCTAAAACGCTGCTCGGTTGCTTCCAGGGACGAGACGACTTGATCACATCACCCCTGCTCGCCTCCTTGCATTGGCTTCCTGTTAGTTTTAGGACCCAGTACAAGGTTTTATTGTTTTTAAAGCCTTAAATGGTTTGTCTCCCTCATACTTGTCAGAGTTGCTACAGCAGCAGGCTCCAGCCAGGACTCTGAGGTCCTCTTCACAGCTCCAGGTTGCAGATCTTTCTCTGTTGCTGCTCCAAAGCTGTGGAAAAGCTTCACATCAGAGCTGCTCGCTCTGTCTCTGGTTTAAATCTCCACTCAAAACCCACTTCTTTGTGCTGGCATTTGAACAAAACTGAGTTTGACATTCACGTGTTTTATTTTATTTTAGTTTTATTCTAGTTTTTATTCTAGTTTTATTGATTTTATTCTTTTAATGATTTTACCTTTTTATCATTGTTATTTTTATTGTTTTATTGTGTAGTGTTTTATTTTCATCCATCCATCCATCCAATAAATAAATAAATAAAGTTTTTTTCTGGTGTATCATTACCAGAATGTCTTTGGTTTTACTTTGAAAATGAAAGTGAGGGAAGACTGTTGTATTTTTGTTGTTGGGTTTATTTCCTGTGTTTTTCTGTGCTGTGCAGGGCGAAGGACTCGGTCAAGCATTTCCACGTGACACGCAGAAACAACGTCTACATCTTTGGGTTCAACATGTTCACTTCCCTCCAGGACTTCGTAAATCACTTTGCAAACCAGCCTCTTCTGGGCAGTGAAACAGGTACTCGCCACCCTGCAGCTCATCAGTCCTGCGTGTTGACGCCATGTCTGCAGAAAGCAGCTTTACCAGCCCCAAACGCACCATGTGACCTGTGAGCTTCACCTTCACTTATTGCTGTGGGAATCAGTGTTGTGCTAGTTAGTGAAAACAGTAACTAGCTACAGTTACTAGTTACTTCATTTAAAAAGTAACTCAGTTAATTTGTTGTTTACTTACACCAAAAAGAAATGCATTACTGTTAAAAGTAACTTTTAGTTACTTTTGTAAAATTCTCCCAATAATGTCTTTATGATTTAATTACAATGTTTTATGAAATATAAAAAAAAAACCGTCATTTTTTAACAGTAATTATTCAGTTCAGGCCAGCAGATTATTTAAAAATACATGAATAATTAGAAATAAAAACACAGCTCAAAAATTAAATCTATGCTGTTTGTTAAACCTCCAACACAATAAAACAATGTGCTGCCATGTATATATATGGGTGTATATATATATATATATATATATATATATATATATATATATATATATATGTATGTATATACCAAAATATCACTGAGACTCTCCGAAGGGATTAATAAAGTATATATATACTATTCTATATATATATATACATATATATATATATATGTATATATATATAGGCAGTCAAAAATCCTGCAGTGGGGCTGGACCACAGAGACAGTCTCTTTCATGTAACCAGGGCAACCACACCGTAGGCAAAAAGGTCTACCCTGGTCATCCCAACACAGCACCCTCTCACACCGTTGCCCTGATCATTCCTCTGCCCACCGAGGCCTACTAGCCACCACGGGGGGCCTCGATGGTGGAGGAGGGAGGTCCCAGTGGATCCTCCAAAATGTCATTTTTAAGGGAGGAGAGCTGCTCTCTCACCTCCATCAGCATTCTGCCTTTGAAGCTTCCTGAGACTCAGCTGTAGATGGTGTAGGCATGGGAGCACCCATTGGAGCTGGTGCACCAACCCTTAGTGTGTTCACCTTTTTCACAACACTCTGCAACTCCCGCTAAACCACTTTGCCTCCATACTCAGTTCGCCAAACTTAAGGGTGGGGCTCCGTCTTACCAACTTCTGCAGCTCCATATGCACAGACCCTGTGCTGCAGAATGGTCAACCCGGCTACCAACTGAGATCTCAACACCTCCTCAGTAGCCTCGTCCTGCCCTGGCTCCTTCAGTTGCCACTGGGCGAGACACTCATGCAACCGCAGAATGAAGGCCTCACCCCTTCCCCACGTTGCTGCTGGCTTAAAGTTGGCCTCCAGGGTGGTCTACCAAGCTTTATTAAGTTTGCGATGAAGGCTCTGAAAGTGTTTTTGATCTTGTACAGCTTCAGGCATTCCAGGATCCATGTATGTGGCATTGAGTCGTAGGCTTTTTGGCAATCAATCCAGGCAATGCAAAGGTTGGTCTGTCTGGCTGGTCTCGGACAACAGTTCTATCAACCAGCAGCTGGTGTTTGGCTCCTCTGGTACCATTACCAATACCTTTCTGTGTGTCTGTCATGCATTGATCCATGTGCCCACTTATCTTAGCCGCTATGATGCCCGACAGGAGCTTCCATGTTGTGGAGAGACAGGTTATCGGCTGATAGTTGGATGGGATTGTTCCTTCTGGGGATCTTCCAGTATCAGGACTGTCCATCCTTTGGTCAGCCATTCAGGGTGAGTCCATCCCTCAGCAGTTGGTTCATTTGTGATGCTAGGTGCTCATGGAGTGAAGTTAGCGTCTTTAACCAGTAGGTGTGGATCATGTCTGGTCCAGGTGCTGACCAGTTCTTCATGCCTGTGAGTCATTGCTGGATATCGGCTACTGTGATGGTAACTTGACTTTGTTCAGGGAGGGAGCTGTGGTCCACTCTTAGTTCTTTTAACCCCTGTGTTTTACTGTCATGTGATGCCTCCTTCTCTCATATGTTTTTCAGTATTGTTCAGTCTCCAGCCTTGTTGGGTTAGCGTGTGGTATTACCTGCTACTGGGAGTACACTGTAGCTGGTTTAATGGAGAACAGCCGGTGTATTTTCCTGGCCTCTACTTCTCTTATGTATCTTGATGTCAGTGTAGAATGTGGCTATTGAAGTTTCCATTATATATACTATAATATTATATATACAGTATATATATATATATATATATATATATATATATATATATATATATATATATATAAAAGACTGACTGGTGAGAAGTTCCAGGTTTATTTGCTGTAGTTTGCAGACCGTCTCTTTTGTCCTGATTTACTGAAAATAACTGTTACTGAATGGTGGCCAGTCATGTTCACCAACATTCCTGCTCTGGAATGCTGCTGGATGACATTCAACCCACATCCCTATCCAGCTGATAATGCTGTTGTTTTTCAGACATCACATTCTTATACAAGTGCTGTGATGAAAGAAGGTCTGAGAACAGATCTGCCTTCACGTAGCATGTAAAACATGTGATGCAGGTAGGCACCTCCCGGGGAACAGGGTTGCCTGCTGCTGCCAGTGGCTCACCTTCTGGAGGGAAGTTCACTTCATGTAGGGATGTGGGACACGTGCATGTCGTACTGGGTATAGCGGAGGGGGCCATCTAAGTGGCCCCTGTGGCAGCTTGCCTCTCAGTTTTAATTACACTTAGACATCAAAACACAATACACAAACAACTTCTGGGGGGCATGCACAACATGGTCACTGCCCCTCAGTTTTAATTGCAAGCAAGACACACTTCACAAACAGTCATGAGCGGGGAGGGTTAGGGCAATGAGGTCCTTTCACACCCCTGATTCCTGGGCGCCACCATGGACAGGCAGAGGGAGGTGGTTGCCCCAGGGGCCAGGGTCCAGGCTGGCTGTGCTGATGGGGGGGGGCTGCAGGGCATAGGGGAGTGCCCAGTCTACAGCATCTGGGTGGGAGAGTGGTGGGCGGTGGTGGTGGGGGCTGGATTTGAGGCTCGCTATCGGTCTATTGGAGATGTCTCCCCCAGGGCAGGGTGGGAAGGTTAAGTGTGATGTGGGTGTGTGAAAGGTTTTCATGGGTACGGCACAGGGGAGGCTGTGAGTGAGAGTACAGGGTGGATAGATGGGGTAACGAGGGAGGGTGTAGGAGGATAGGAGCATGGTCGATGGTGCCCTGGGTTCCCGGAGTGTGCGGCTGGAACACTAGGGTTGGTGCTGGCCCTTTGCTCTGGTTGCCCTGGATGGCCCACAGGGGCCTGTGCCCCGTGATAGCAGGAGGGCTCTGGCTGGGGCCTTCCTCTGCCACCGCCTGGGTGGGTCCAGGGTGGTCTTGGGTTGGTGCTCCAGGATGCTGCTGATGGCCCGGGTCTCTGGGCCGCCCTAGTCTGCCTCTGGCCTCCATAGTGACGTGGTCACATCTGCAGGATCACACTCATCTCTGATCCTCCTCTTCCTCATCCTCTGCATGCTGACTCAGCACTGAGGTGTCCAGTGAGTTTATACACTAAGAGATGCTTTGGTTCAGGTGTGTGTGTTTCTGGTTCTTTGGTTGTTGTTGTGATACATGTTGTTGTTGTTGTCTTGGTTATTTTTTAGGAACTCCTGATGATTGTCTGCTTAGTTTACCTGTAAAAGCTGTAGGAAATTCTCTGTTGTGTTTCTGTACAGGTGTAGCAGCTGCTTGTCGGCTGTTAGGTTGGACTGAAGCTTGTTGCTTCTATCTGCTGGATATTTATAAATTTCCTTTTTCCTTTTTTTCATTATGCTCCTTTTTTGACCTGTCCACTCAGGTCAGGTCCAGCAAGATTACATAAATTCATTCATTCATTCATTCATGTATTCAATCAATCAATCAATCAATCAATCAATCAATCAATCAATCAATCAATCAATCAATCAATTAAAAAAAAGGAAAAGATACCCATATAAATATTAATAAACTCCCCCAGCAAAGCAAATTTGTTCGGCACAACACAGCAACCAGACCATCATTCTGCCGCCACCGTGCTGGACAGGACAAGGTAGAGAAAAAAAAGAAAATTAAGAACACTCCTCCATCTGTGGTGATGCGGGTAGAACACGCCTCCGTCTGTGGTGATGCGGGTAGAACACGCCTCCGTCTGTGGTGATGCGGGTAGAACACGCCTCCGTCTGTGGTGATGCGGGTAGAACACGCCTCCGTCTGTGGTGATGCGGGTAGAACACGCCTCCGTCTGTGGTGATGCGGGTAGAACACGCCTCCGTCTGTGGTGATGCGGGTAGAACACGCCTCCGTCTGTGGTGATGCGGGTAGAACACGCCTCCGTCTGTGGTGATGCAGATAGAACACGCCTCCGTCTGTGGTGATGCAGATAGAACACGCCTCCGTCTGTGGTGATGCAGATAGAACACGCCTCCATTTTCCTCCAGCAGCAGTGTAACCTTCCTTCTTTCACCACCAGGAACCCTCATCGTGCTGAAGAGTCCGTACCCCTGGCGGGTGGAGGAGCCATCCATCTACGAGTCCATCCGAGTCCACACGGCGATCCAGTCGGGCCGCACGGAGAATGACCTGGTAGCGAGCGCTCCTTCGGTATGTTTGTCAGCAACAAATCAGCTGACACCAGCTGTTTTTCCTTTCCTTTTTTCCTTTTTCTTTATTCTTTCCTTGAATGAAAACCAGTTGATGGAGGAAATTGGCCAGTTTGTTGGATTATAACATAAAAATGTGATTTCATTAATTTATAATTATTCTTTCTGTTATAGATCTGCATGTCTGAACATTTGATCTTTGAACTGTCAATGATCCCAAACACCTCCAGGTCAAACTGAGTTAAACTGAACTGGTCTCTGTAGTCTTTGTCCAACAGTTTAATTCATTTCAAGGAATTTCTTCATGATGAGACTTTAATAAAACACTTTTTCTATAAAGGAACCCTCCTCATGTTGTTTAAGGCTGAGAATTAACAGTCATACATCAGCTTTACTGCTCAGCGCTGGCCCCCATGGTCTCTCGTGGTTCTACTATACTGTACTGGCTATATATGCTGTACTATAGCTGGTATTTGGATTTTAGAAAAAAACAAAAAAAAAAAAAACATTTGCTGTTTTTGCTGCAGCTGGGAACAAAAGAAGGTTTTCTGGTGAAACAAGGTGCCTTTGTGAAGGTAAGAGCAGAGATTTCTGCAGCAAACATCAGGAATCATCTGGTCTGTGGTGGAAACACCTGAGACGGATCAGGACTCATTCAGACCTTTTTCTGTGCAGAACTGGAAACAGAGGTGGTTCACATTGAACAGATACGAACTCAAATACTTCAAGGACAAAATGGTGAGTCTGCTGCCAGGACGAGCCTCAAGCAGCTGCAGCTGTTTACATGTCAACAGCTGTTTTTCCTGTTGCAGTGTGAGGAGCCCATCCGAACCCTGGACCTGAGATCCTGTTCTGCAGTCCAGTTTGACTACTCTCAGGACAGAGTCAACTGCTTCTGGTTGGTAACTGTGTACGTCTGATTTGTGTCTGAGGGTCAGTGAATGCAGCATCATGTGAATATTAGGAATTGCTACAGCTGCCATTGAAGCCATGTCTAAAAAAATACAAAAGCAAAAGTAGAATAAAGCAACATAAAGTCTTTACGAGAATATAATAAATATAACAGAAAGAGTATAAAAGCAGCACAAAGGGAATAATAAGTTTAATGAGTAAAATTTGGCGTATTGTACTTGTGTTATAACACAGGACACATGAATGACATGTCTTCATGATAAAACTCAATCAGGGATGTTTTTTAATAAAAAACTTTCACAGATTGAATCATGTTTACCAGCCGTGTGTCTGTAAAGTTTCGGTCCGAGTACAGAATGCTGAGGAACTTCTTAAACAAAGTGGGGCACATAAAGGTTATCAGGCTGTTTTTGTCCCGATTTTCCCTTCCCGACCAAGGATGGCAAACGCCCGATCATCTTAAAGACCCTGCGCTCAGCTTATCGCAGCACACCACACACAGTACGATAAAAACTGATTTATCTTTGTGTGTCGGGTCTCTAACAGGTACAAGCTCTTCAAATGTAGAAAATCCTTGAACACGCATCCAGCTTCACGCTGCTGTGTTTACATGGAGACACTGGAATCAGCTTACTGGCAACTTTCTGACTGAAACTGAAAAGATGATTCACGGTTTCAGCCTGAGGCCATGCTTGCTGAACTTCCTCATGAAAAAGGGAAGTTTTAGCTGTTAAATCAAAGAGGAAAACGTGAGTTGAGACGAGCTGGAAGCCAGTCGAGGATTGCTGAACTTCACTAATCTGACACCAAACAGGAAGTCCTGGAAATGGCTCCTGCAGCCAGATGAGGTCTGCCAGCGGGAACAGGGAGCGTTCCAGGTGTCAGGGTCTGGTCTTGGTTCTGTTCCTGGGTCTGGTTCTGTTCTTATGTCTGGTCCTGGTCTTGGTTCTGGGTCTACTCCTGGGCTTGGGTTTGGGTCTTGTTTCTGGGCGGAACTAATTCTTAGTGTCTTGTTGACAGTCTGGTGTTTCCTGAACGAACGTTTTATCTCTGTGCGAAGACGGGAGTCGAGGCGGACGAGTGGATCAAGATCCTCCGCTGGAAACTAGTGAGTATAAGCGCAGAACCGGGAGGGACCTGGGATTAAATAGCTGGAAGTCTGGAGTGAGAAATGCTCGGAGAAGATGCTAACATGTTCCTTTGGACATGTTGTCATGCAGCCGAAAGATCAGCTGTTGTTTGGAGTTAAATCAACACATCTTGGTGAGAAGAAGCTCCGCCTCCTGATGCACCGTGTGTCCATATTTAATAAATAATAACTCTGAAACTCCAAGCCGATAGGTTTGTTTCAGACTCTTTGTCCGGTTAGAATCCAAGTTGTAGAAGCCACAACAGCTGTCTGTTTGCTGCGGTGCTGAAAGGACAAGTTCATTAGAGAAGAATCAGTTTCATTAAAACCTTCGTTAAATAATTCCTTTGTTTATATTTGGGATTTTAGGTGTTGTGGAGAAAACTTGGAAGTCTTAAAATGATGTAAAACTCTGAAATCCGTATTTCTGAAGTGACTGAGATCCAAGCTTTAAGCTGTAAAACCTGCAGATCCTCGGATGTAGACCTGATGTAGACCTGTGGCAGGTCAGGACTCACGGACCAAGATGGCGGCTGCAGACACGTCTGAACCCACCGGAGGGGGTTTCTATGAAATGCTCCATGAAAAGCTTGCTGGGAAACGGAGGGACGTGCAACTGAGGGAAAGTTGCTCATTACAACATGCGTGTTTCAGCTCTGCAGACGTGTCGGAAGAACTTGTGCAACTTTACTTCCTCATCAGTGAAACTGAGTATTTGTACAGCAGAGCACAAAGCAGCTGGCCGACACCCAGCTGTGTCCAGGAAGCAGGTTTCCTGGTTTACAGACCAATCAGAAGCTGCTGCTCCATCCAGGTGGAAGAGTCAGAACATGTAATCAGATTACTGAACACTTAGTTATTCCTGCTGTTATAAAACGCAGGTTCAGATACTTCAGCCAGTTAAAGGTCAGAGAAAACGAGGGACTCTCCACACTGGGATGTTCATGAAAACATTTTATTTAAAATAAACCTGTAAGACATTTCTCTAAAAATGCTAATAAATATTTGACTTTTAGACATTTTTCTACTTTTTCCTTTTTTTACAAGTAGAGGAAAAAGTGAAGCAACGAAAAACAAAGCGTGTTCCTGCCTGCTGCATCCTTCCCAACAAGCCTCACTGGTTCAGCCTTATTCTGACTGGACTGTCAGGAACTTTAACATCTCACCTGCTAACTGAGTCTGAGATGGAGATCTGGGTCCCGGCAGGTTCAGTCCAGAACGGAACCTGCTGGGACATCCACTCCTGGAAGATCATCAGCTGTCTGGGAGGTTTTCTTTCTCTGCAGGATGATGGATCCAGGTAGTCTGAAAATGACCTGATAACCCTCCCAGACTGACGCTGTAGGGCCATTCTGATGTCTTTCCTCCGCGGCATCGTGCTAACTGAATGTTGCAGAACTGAACCTGGTGGATTTAGTTTCTCACTGATTCTGACTCAGCTGCTCAGTGGAGCCTAAAACTACTTTCAGCTCTACTCTTTCAGTGTTTCTGCTTTGAAATTTGTTTGTTTGTTTCCAGTCCCAGATAAGAAAAGGTCGATGACAGACGTGGCGGCTGATGCAGGAAAGAAGCTCCGCCTCCACAGAAGACGTCTAAGGAACCTGAACGTGGTTCCTGACCAACATGGATCTCGTTACTCCACATTTAGTTGTTTATGTTGTGACCAGATGAGGGAGGACGTTTCCTCTGAAGACACAAACATTGCTGAACTTTGTAGAACTGGTGTGTTTTTCTGTTACCGCCGTGGTTAAATGGATGTTTAACCCTTTAATGTTTACACTAAGAAAAAAACTGGACAAGTGTTTCTTTGCATTTTTTTTCATTTGGACAAAATAATAAAAATCTGTTTTATAACGAGTTGTTGAGTTAATAATGTAATAATCATAATGTGAAACCATAATGAGATTAAATTTTATGGACAGTATGGAATCAGGGGCTTTGCATTACAGTGGATCAAAAGTTATTTAAGAGTTAGCAGGTTGTGAAGTTCTTGTTCTTCATGTTTGGAGGTTGTGTGGAGGAGTAGAACTGGACTAAAGTGCTAGTTTTGTGGCTAATCACAGGGATGTTGACGCCCCATGAGCTGTTGTGCGGGTGGGCTGCTCGCCTCAGCGCCTCTTCTTCTACTTTGGCAGCAACGGAACAGCTGCGGTGGGCTGACAGAGGCGTAGACACCTGGGCATTTCAGGGGGGACACAGCCCCGTCCTGGCTGCAGTGGCCTTTCCCACCAGGAGGGTCACAGTTCATTCAGGATTTTATCATTTCATCATCATTAATCTGATCATTTTAAGACTGTTTTAAGGGTGAAATAAACTGCCAATAAAAAGAATTCCAAATCAGACTGAGCAGTTCATCATTCATTCTGTCAGCAGTGGAAATTTGTTACTGAAAAGACTACGTGGCATTTGTGGCGTCCCCCAGGGGTCAGTGTTGGAGCCAAAACTCTTTGCTCTGTATATTAATTATGTATGCAAGGTTTCCAAGTTATTTAAAGTCATTTTATTTCCTGATACTAATTTTTTTGTTCTTGGGATGATTTAAAACAGCTGTTGGAAGATATCAATAAAGAAATTAATAAATGAAAAATGTGGTTTGACAGAAACAAACTATCACTAAACCGGAATAAAACTGTCAGAGTATTTTAGTTTTATAAAGAGCAAAGCAGGGTTTGGATCAGAATCCCTCCATATTCTATATTTATTGGTTCATGTATATATATATATATATATATATATATATATATATATATGTATATATATATATATATATATATGTGAATGTATGAATGTATGATTTTACGTATGTATGTATGTATGTATATATGTTTTTACATATGTATGTATGTATGATTTTACGTATGTATGTATGCATGTATGTATGTATGTTTTTAACGTATGTGTGTATATATGTATGCATGTATGTTTTCACTTATGTTTGCATATCGGTTTGTATGAATGGATGTATGTATGTATGTAAGTATGTATGCATGAATGTATGTATGTTTTTACGTATGTATGTATGTTTTTACGTATGTATGTATGCATGTATGTTTGTATGTATGTATGCATGTATGTTTTCACATATGTTTGCATGTCGGTTTGTATGAATGTATGTATGGATGTATGTAGTTATGTTCATATGTATGTATGCATGTATGTATGTAAGTATGTATGTAAGTATATATGCATGTATGTATGTATGTTTTTACGTATGTATGCATGTATGTTTGTATGAATGCATGTATGTATGTATGTATGTATGCATTCATGCATGCATGCATGTATTTATGTATGTATGTGTGTATATATGTATGTGTGTATATATGTATGCATGTATGTTTTCACGTATGTTTGCATGTCGGTTTGTATGAATGGGTACATGTATGTATGTATGTATGTATGTATGTATGTAGTTATGTTCATATGTATGTATGTCTGTATTGTAATGGAAAATTTTATACACAATAACCTTTATATTCTGTATTCTACACTTTGTTTCTTTTCTTCCTTGTACCAGGCCATGAGGGGTTTACTACAATGACCTTCGACCTCAATGTTATCAGCTCATGCTCTGGCTCTATATTAACCAAGCACACATGTACCTCCCCAGACTTGTGCAGCCAAAGCTTCTTTGACTGTATGATTCTCACTTAGCTGATCAGCTCTTAATTAAATACTTTGATTCTCACTCAGTGTGTGATCTTTGATAAATAAATTCCACTACAGTATCTATGTATGTATGCATGTATGCATGTATGTATGTATGTTTTTACGTATGTATGTATGTATGTATGTATGTATGTATGTATGTTTTTATGTATGAATGTATGTATGTATGTATGTTTGTAAGAATGCAAGTATGTATGTATGTATGTTTTTACGTATGTATGCATTTATTTATGTATGTATGTACGTATGTTTTTACGTAAGAATGTATGTATGTATGTATGTTTGTAAGAATGCAAGTATGTATGTATGTATGTTTTGACGTATGTATGCATGTATGTATGTATGTATGTATGTTTTTACGTATGTATGTATGTATGTTTTTACGTATGTATGTATGTATGCATGTATGTTTGCATGAATGTATGTATGTATGTATGTATGTTTTTAGGTATGAATGTATGTATGTATGTATGTAGTTATATTCATATGTATGTATGGCCGTCTCTATGTATGTATGTATGTAAGTATGTATGCATGTATGTATGTATGTTTTTACGTAAGTATGTATGTATGTATGTTTTTATATATGTATGTAAGTATGTATGTATATATGTTTGCATGAATGTATGTATGTATGTTTTTAACCTTTGTATGTATGTATGTATGTATGTATGTATATATGTATGTATGTATGTATGTATGTATGTATGTATGTAGTTATATTCATATGTATGTATGGCCGTCTCTATGTATGTATGTATGTAAGTATGTATGCATGTATGTATGTATGTTTTTACGTAAGTATGTATGTATGTATGTTTTTATATATGTATGTAAGTATGTATGTATGTATGCATGTATGTTTGCATGAATGTATGTATGTATGTTTTTAACCTTTGTATGTATGTATGTATGTATATATGTATGTATGTATGTTTTTACGTATGTATGTATGTATGTTTTTACGTATGTATGTATTTATGAATGTATGTATGTATGCATTTATGTATGTATGCATGTATGTATGTTTTTACGTATGAATGTATGCATGTATGTAGTTATATTCATATGTATGTATGTCTGTCTCTATGTATGTATGTATGTATGTAAGTATGTATGCATGTATGTATGTGTATTTTTACGTATGTATGCATGGATGTATGTATGTATGTATGTTTTTACGTAAGAATGAATGTATGTATGTATGTTTGTAAGAATGCAAGTATGTTTGCATGAATGTATGTATGTATGTATGTTTTTAGGTATGAATGTATGTATGTATGTATGTATGTATGTTTTTACGTATGAATGTATGTATGTATGTATGTGTGTATATATGTAAGTTTTCACGTATGTTTGCATGTCGGTTTGTATGAATGTATGTATGTATGTATGTAGTTATTTTCATATGTATGTATGGCCGTCTCTATGTATGTATGTATGTATGTATGTAAGTATGTATGCATGTATGTATGTTTTTACGTAAGTATGTATGTATGTATGTTTTTATATATGTATGTAAGTATGTATGTATATATGTTTGCATGAATGTATGTATGTATGTTTTTAACCTTTGTATGTATGTATGTATGTATGTATGTATAAATGTATGTATGTATGTATGTATGTATGTATGTAAGTATGTATGCATGTATGTATGTATGTTTTTACGTAAGTATGTATGTATGTATGTTTTTATATATGTATGTAAGTATGTACGTATGTATGCATGTATGTTTGCATGAATGTATGTATGTATGTTTTTAACCTTTGTATGTATGTATGTATGTATTTATGTATGTATGTATGTTTTTACATATGTATGTATGTATTTATGAATGTATGTATGTATGCATGTATGTATGTATGTATGTATGTATGTATGCATGATTTTACTTATGGATGTATGTATGTATGTTTTTACGTATGAATGTATGTATGTATGTATGTTTGTAAGAATGTAATTATGTATGTATGTATGTATGTTTTTACGTATGTATGTATGTATGTATGTATGTATGTATGTATGTTTTTACGTATGTATGTATGCATGTATGTATGTTTTAATGTATGTATGTATGTATGTATGTTTTTACGTATGTATGTATGAATATTTTTACGTATGTATGTATTTATGTATGTATGCATGTATGTTTGCATGAATATATGTATGTATGTATGTATCTTTTTATTTATGAATGCATGTATGTATGTATGTAAGTATTTATGCACGTATGTATGTTTTTACGTATGTATGTATGCATGTATGTATGTATGTTTTTACCTATGTATGCATGTATGTTTGTATGAATGCATGTATGTATGTATGTATGTATGTATGCATTCATGCATGCATGCATGTATGTATGTTTGTATGTCTGTATGTATGTATGCATGATTTTACGTATGGATGTATGTTTGTATGTTTTTACGTATGTATGCATGGATGTATGTATGTATGTATGTGCGTATGTATGCATGTATATTTTCTCGTATGTTTGCATGTCGGTTTGTATGAATGGGTGTATGTATATATGCGTGTATGTTGTTATGTTCATATGTATGATTGTCTGTATCTATGTATGTCTGCATGCATGTATGTATGTTTTTACGTAAGTATGTATGTATGTACGTTTTTATGAATGTGTGTATTTCTGTATGTATGCGTTTATGTATGTATGTATGTATGTATGTTTGTATGGATGTATGTTTGTAAGAATGCAAGTATGTATTGATGTATGTATGTATTTTTTACCTATGTATGTATGTATGTATGTATGTATTTTTTTACGTATGTATGTAAGTATGTATGTATGTATGTATGCATGTATGTATATTCTTTCGTATGTATGTATGTATGTATAAATGTATTTTTTTTCATATGTATTTATTTTTATATGTATATATGTATGTATGTATGTATGTTTTCACGCTTGTATGAATGGATGTATGTATGCATGTAGTTATGTTCAAATGTGTGTATGTCTGTCTTTAAGTATGCATGTATGTATGTATGTATGTAAGTATGTACGCATGTATGTATGTATGTTTTTACATGTCTATTTATATATGTAGGTATGTGTGTATGTATGTTTTTACGTATGTATGTATGTTTGTATGTATGTATTTATCTATGTATGTTTTTACGTATGTATGTATGCAATTATGTATGTATGTATGTATGCATGCATGCATGCATGCATGCATGTATGTATGTTTTTTCATATGTATGTATTTATATATGTATATATGTATATATGAATGCATTCATGCATGTATGTATGTATGTATGTTTTTACGTATGTAGGTATGTATGTGTGTATATATGTATGTATGTATGTTTTCACGTTTGTATGAATGGATGTATGTATGCATGTATGCATGTAGTTATGGTCAAATGTATGTCTGTCTGTCTCTAAGTATGCATGCATGTATGTATGTATGTATGTATGTATGTATGTATTCATGTTTGTTAGGATGAAAGCATGTATGTAAGCGTTTATGTATGTATGAATGTATGTATGCAGGTATGTATGCATGTATGTCTGTATGTATGTATGTGTGTATGTATGTTTTTACTTATGTATGCATTCATGCAAGTATGTGTGTATGCATGTATGTGTATGTATGTATGTATGTTTTAACGTATGTATGTGTGTATGTAGGTATGTATGTATTTATGTATGTATGTATGTATGCATGTATGTATGTATGTATGTTTTTTTTGTATGTATGTATGTACATATGTATGTATGTATAAATGTATTCAGGCATGTATGTATGTATGTATGTATGTATGTATGTGTACGGTTTTACCGGACTAACCACCTTTAGACCAATAACTCCCACCGTATAGGATGTGTTTAACTGGTGATACAGTGTCCCACTCAAACGCCAGGTTACTTGTTCACTCAGGTTTATTTTGATAAGCAGATGCTATTTTCTAATAGCATCGAACATCTCTTAGTAACCTTCGCTTTCAGGTAAACAACTGTAATGACACAAACAACAGAACACAAAATTAACACCACGTACACTCGACGGGCAGCATACAGATTGTACATTTTGTGGAAACAACCACATCCTTGCAACTTTTAGATAACTCACCAGCTCAGTCTCACCAGCCAACAGCGATAACTCTGGCGATGCAGAAAACGGGCATCCGGCACGCATGCGCAAATAGACCAACCCCTCACTACCAGACTTTACACAGATAGAAAAAAAAAAAAAAACGCTTCACGTGAATACTGTGAAAGGACTGGCTGGTGGTAGTATTTCGTACACAAAGTAAACCCACACACCATTCAAAAGAGAAAGAAAGTGAAAATCCACACACCTCCCACTTGGGCTACTGGTCCTTGACTGAGGAGGCCACAATAAACGTCCCCAAACAGAAAATGAGCAGAACAATCATAAGCAACATGTAAACCCTTCGATAACATAACAGGGAATCATGGCTCCAGAAATGAAACACAAAGGCCTTAGACCTTACATTAAAGTGTCCACAGTCCCTAAGCACTTCTCGAGTACTTAGAAAGGTGTCCGAGGTCCCTACTGCTCTTCCACTGGCAGCAACACCACCAGCCTCCTCACGTCCCTGTGGAGAATGGCGGACTTGCATGGCTCTTTATCGCCCCTCACACGGGACGGACCGATGGGAGCGCTGATGCAGGTCTTCACCTTGACGTCCCGGACGACGCCTTTATCATCTGGCTGTGCCTTTTCCACCCGGCCCAACTTGAACCGGCCCCGAAGAGCGTTCTGGTCCGCCACCCAGACAAGATCACCGACGGAGACATTCCTGGCTGGGGAATGCCACTTTTGCAGCACAAACAAATGCGGCCCCGCCAACTGGCTCCACCTCTTCCAGAATTTATCCACCTCCACTTGGACAGCACGCAGACGACTGAAGGGGTAGGAAGGGTACTCAAAACCCAGGTCGTCCCCCCTGGGCCCAGACCGACCTAGAAGCAGGGAGTTCGGCGTAATAACGTCCACAACCACCTCCTGAACTTGCATCCTAGCACCGATGGGCCTTTCGTTGGTTAAACTGGCAGCCAAGTAGAGAACAGTCTGGAATTCCAGGGAGGTCAGATCGCCTCTCGCCCCGACACTACATAATGCTCTTTTCAACACGCGAACTGCTGCTTCCGCCGCCCCGTTTCGATGTTGCGAATCTGCAGGACTGAATTCCCACGCCCAGTCAGTCCCGTCCACCGCTGCCCTACGCTTTACCCCTTCCTTGTCAACCTCCGCCAGGAAGCCATAAAGATCCTCCAGGGCGGGCCTGGCCCCCACGAAGTTGGTGCCCTGGTCAGACCAGAGCCTCCTAGGGTGACCTCTCAAGGCCGTAAACCGCCGGTACGTCTGGAGAAAACCCTCTGTCGATAGGTCCTCCACCACGTCGGCATGAACAGCACGGGAAGCCATACAACTGTAAACCACTCCCCAAACCTTCCGCCTCGCCCGCCGTTTCACCCCGTCCCTTACTGTATAAGGGCCGAACAAGTCCAGCGTCGTATACTCAAAGGGAGCGGCTGGCCTTGTGCGCACAAGGGGAAGATCACTCATCACCTGGGAGCATAGTTTGGCCCGGCTCTTCCGGCAATGTATGCAAGAGTCAACCACTCTGCGGGCGACTCTAGGACCTTGAATTACCCACGCTCTCCTTCTCATCCGGAGGAGGGTCCCAGCAATGCCCTCGTGATTTACACGATGGGCGCCTTCGGCAAGGAGAACACCGACCCGAGACCCGTACGGGATCAGCGGGACGCCGTGCCTTTCTCCGTCACCAGACTGGATCCGGCCGTAGCACAACAAAAGACCCGTCACTCCATCTTTGCCAACGACCAGGCGGTTGAGGGTCGTTGTGGGGAAAACCACACCCGTTTGGGCAGCGAGACATAAGTCCCGGAACGCCTCCTCACGCTCTTCGGCCGTTAACACCCCCTCCCACTGTTGCCCCTCACCGGTACGACCCGTACCGCTCAACCAAGAGTGTACGGCTCTACGGACGTACCCCACTACCCCACAGAGTTTGATTAAGGTGCTAAACCTTGACAGGTCTACCCGACTTATGAGACCTGCCCCCCACAGCTTCATGACAGGGTGGTCTGCGGGTGATATTGAGGTAGGTCCAGTGGCACCACCCGGCACAACCAACTCCCTTGTCTGGGCCCTTGTTGTGACAGCAGAGAAAGCTTTCCTCTGGAGCTTACTCACGACCTCTCTAGTACCAGAGGCCACTTCTGCAGCAGACTTCATGGGCCACTCCACCTCCGGCCTAGTCAGGAAACTAGGACCTCTCTGCCACTGGGAGTCATCACGGAGCTGTTCAGCCAAACACCCCCTCGTGACCAGATCGGCCACGTTGTGTAGGCCTGGGATCCACCACCAGTCAGTCACGGGTCCGGCCTCCTGTATCTCCCCTACTCGGTTAGCGAAGAAGGTTTGGAACCCGTAACTGTCTCGTTGGATGGCACCCAAGACGGTTTGACTGTCCACAAAGTGGTACCACCTGCCCACCTCCAAGCCCCCATGCTTCAGCACGTGCACTTTCAACCGGGCAGCGAAAACGGCCCCACAGATCTCCGCCTTAACCGCATCACCCTTTTGGTTGAGCGGGGTTAACTTGGCCTTCGACTCCACCAGTCGGACGACAACGCCACAAGATGTCACCCAGCGCAGGTAGAGAACTGCACCATAAGAGTCACAGCTTCCGTCGGAGAACGTGATGCCCCAGGGCTTGCCCACCCAGCCGGGGGGCGTAAGACTCCTGGGGAACACGATCGCATTCAACCGAGCGTACTCCATGAACAGCTCAATCGCCCTCCTGTGCAGCTCATTGGACAGCGGTTTATCCCACGTGTCCCTAGATAATGTTCCGGCCTCTTGAAAGGTCTTTGTAACTAGAATAACACCCTTCTGCTTCAGGGGCGTCGCAAGACCAAGAGGGTCATAAAGGCCAGCCACCTGGCTTAGCAGCATACGGCGGGTAAGAGGGTCTGGAGTTTTCTCCTCTATTTCCCCTATGGCAAGGTCAAGCCCAGTGCGCATCTTTTTCCTCCTTGGGGAGAAATTGATGGCCACCATGAGGAAAAGCTTGTCCTCCACTACGTGGTACCCCACCCCCAGGGCCTTGTTGTCCTCGTCCCGCAACTGGTTGGGCAACACAATAGTCTCGGGTTGTCTGGTGGTGGCCTCCTGCCTCCCACTTTGGCCAGACCGCACCCAAGGCTTAAGGTGAAACCTGCCTGTCGCGAGGATGGCCTCAACCCCGTTAAGGATTTCGTCCAGTCTCTGGGGGTCGTTATGGGACACCAGGATGTCGTCCACGTAGGTGTTGTCCACGATGATCTGCCTCTCCTCCACTCTATCATTAAACTGTGGCAGGTGGGCGGTCTCTCGCATGGCAACCTGAGCGATGCAGCCGGCTGGCTTATCGCCCATGTTTACCCGCACAACCGCGTAGTCCTAGATGTCATCAGCGGGAGAGTCTCGCCACAGGAAGCAGTGGACGTGCATTTCCTGCTCCTCCAACCATACAGAGTTGTACATTTTAGACACGTCACCGATTGCCGCATGCTCCCCTTCCCGGAAGCGGAGCAGCACCGCACGGATGGGGTTTAAGACATCTGGACCTTTAAGTAAGATGCCATTCAGGCTCACGCCCTTATACTCCTGGCTACTGTCCCAGACAAGCCTCACGGGAGTAGAGAGCGAGTGCGGGTTAGGCTCTGTCAGATGGTTCACCCACCAAACAGCACCATTCCACCCGTCCAATACAGCCTTGGACAGTTTAACTGCAGCCCCCCTGCCGACCATGTCGTGCACCTGCCTGGCGTACGCCTGTTTCCACATTGGATCCTTCTCGAGGCGCTTCTCCGCCTTAAGGAACGCCGCCTCAACAGCCCTGCGGTTGTTAGGCAGGGTGACAGGGTCCTCCTTCCAGGGGTATTTGGCATCCCAGTGGGGCTTGTCACTATGACTGTCACTTAACTTAAAGGTAAGCCTGCCCCTTATTACCTCCAGTTCTTTTTCATCCACGAGGGACATCTCCTTACCACCAGGGGCACACCTCCCACAACAGCATCCACGACACGCAGGGCTGCAAGCAGCACCAATGCTGTCCCACTGAAGCCACTTAACGATCTCGGCACTACTCGTGGCTGTGTTCCCAGCTACGACACCATCCCCGGACCCAGAGCGATGGTCACAGATGACCTCGACCCTCTTAGACTCTGCCCTCATGGAGCATGCGAAATGAGTTGAGGAATGGCGCACAGTCAACTCAATGTCTTCGAAGAGATCTGGGTGCGCACCGCTGACAGTCTTACCAAGCGGACCATCCCACAACACCAAATCCCCGCACCTCGCCATCCGTTGGGGGGCGAGACAACCCTCCCGGGTACTAATGAGCAACTCAACCCTCTTCGGGCGAATTAACTCCCCCAGGTCTGACATAACTCGGGAAGAACTTCCCCAGTCATTCAGGGTCTACTGCATGGTCCACCCTGGCGATCTCCTCTAGCCCATAGCAGACCATTTCGTGGAGTCGCCACCTTCCATGCTTTGTGGCTACTTTTAAACTCACATGGTACCTCTTTGTCTCTACCTTCACTACCATGCCCCCCACACCATACACCATCAGTCTGATCGGCTCACCGGTTAACCCAAGCCTCTCAGCCGCTTGATGAGTAATATAATTAGTGTCAGAAGCTACGTCTATGAGCGCTCCTACCCAATCCCCCCTTTTGGTTGTGACGTCCACTAACATCATCAGAACTGGGTGCTCCTTGGGGTCACCCTCGGCCACTAGCCCATTCCCAGCACATACCGTTGAAGTTACTTGGTTAGTGCAGGCTTTCCGGACGGCTTCTAGCTGCCCCAGAGTTAGACCCAGGCCGGCAAACACGGCTTCCTGCTCCTCGGTCGGGCCACGGGGCTCACGCCTTACTTCTCCCCCAACCCCTACGGAGGAGGAGTCGCTTTTTACCGGGGCCTTAAGGCACTGAAAGAAATGGTGGTCCGAAAGCGCACCCCCCCTTTTGCACTCCTCTTTACGGCAAAGAAAGCCCTGACTACACGGACCCTCACCCCCATGGAGATCAAGACACTTAGGGCAAGCTCTTGCCCTCTTTACAAAAGCCCTCCGTTCTGACGGGTTGGCCTTTTTGAACAACTTACAGGGGTACAAACGCCCAGCGTGCCCCCCCTCACCACACGCGCTGCAGGAGTTTCGTGGGGACTCTGCTCCTGGTTTGCTCGCTGTAGCCCTGGTATTCGAACGCCTCTCTTGCTTCTGATCCCCTGGCTTCTCTTTAGGTTTCTCACGAGGGTTCAGTTCCCCGGCTCTGACAGAGCCTGGGCGTCTGGTCGCTTGCAACTGCTCCAACTGAGTCAGAATTGTCTTTTGATCCTTTAAGAACCCCCATAACTTCTCAAAGCGGTTACGGGGGTTGACCTCATTGGATCCATCACACCGGTACACGAGCCACCTCTCCTTCAAACTGTCCGGTAGCTTACTTTTGATCGACCGGACCACCAATTGGTTTTTTAAAGCATCCTCGCAACCGAGATCAATAAGGTCCAGCAGCGCCCTCTCCACCGCTCGAATCAGCTGCAGTGTTTCCCTTGGTTGGTTGTCACGCACCCCTGACAACTCCTGCAACTCCAGTATGATGTCATCCGCTATCTGGGCCACATCCCCATAGCAATCCTCCAGCACCCGGAAGACTTCATCCGCGGTGCGGCAATGAGACAACCTGAGTTCACTTTTCACTGGTTCAGCGATACTGTCTAACAGGTGGAAGAGCTGACACTCTGGGGAACCCGTGGGCTCCGCTAATGCTTGCAGGGTGCACCAATTACTCTTCCAGCGCCAGTAGCTTCTCCGGTCTCCAGAGAATTTTGGTAGGCTTAAAGGTGCGAGTGCAATCCTAAGCCCCATTAATGCCTGGGAGGTGGTGAATGTGCTCCGTCCAACGCCAGCGTTGGTCAGCCGCACATCACGAGTCTCTCTCTGCTGCGGTATACTGGTGAAGCCAGGCACGGCCGAAGGGACCGGAGGCCGGCTAACTGGCTGACCCCGCAGGGGCGCTGGCGGAGACCTGACAGGGGCGCTGATTTCTTGCGTCTCATCAGGGCGATCCACCACACCGTCGGACACGCCACCGCTCACTGCCGTTGTTTGGTCAGCGGACAGACTCGCCCCCGCATCTTGCCCCCCACCGTCCTGAGGCGCGCTGCTGCCCCGGGTTTCACCAGGAGGTTCACCGAGTTCGTCAGCTCAGGTAGTCCCCCCATCGTCCACTCTGGGTTTAATATCGCTTTTGCTACCAACAATGTCCTCTTCATCACCACTACTCACCAGACTACTAGGTTCACTGCGTGCTGACCTTCTGCACAACGCTTCACGTGAATACTGTGAAAGGACTGGCTGGTGGTAGTATTTCGTACACAAAGTAAACCCACACACCATTCAAAAGAGAAAGAAAGTGAAAATCCACACAGTATGTATGTGTGTATATATGTATGCACGTAAGTTTGCATGTCGGTTTGAATGAAGGAATGTATGTATGTAAGTATGTTTTTTTTCGTATGTATGTGTGTATGTATGTATGTAGCTATGTTCATATGTATGTATATCTGTCTCTATGTATGCATGCATGTATGTATGCATGTTTTTACGTATGTATGCATGTATGTTTGCAGGAATGCATGTATGTATGTATGTGTATGTATGTATGTATGTGTGTATGTAGGTATGTATGAATTTATGTATGTATGTATGCATGTATGTACGTATGTTCTTTCATATATATGTATGTATGTATGTATATATGTTTTTAAGTATGTATGCATGTATGTTTGCATGAAAGCATGCATGTATGTATGTATTTATGTATGGCAGTATAAATGCATGTATGTACGTATGTTTTTTCATATGTATGTATGTATATATGTATATATGTATGTATGTATGTATGTATGTATGTATGTTTATAAGAATGCAAGCATGTATATATTTATGTAAGTATTAATGTATGTATGTATGTATGTATCCATTTATGAATGTATGTATGCCAGCATGTATGTATGTATTTATGTTTTTTCGTATGTATGTATGTATGTATGTATGTTTTTACGTATGTATGTATGTATGTATGTATGTATGTATGTTTTTAAGTATGTATGCATGTATGTTTGTATGAATGTATGTATGTATGTATGTATGTATGTATGTATGTATGTATGGCAGTATGACTGCATGTATGTATGTATGTATGTTTTTACGTATGTATGCATGTATGTTTGTATGAATGTTTGTATGTATTCATGTATTTAGGTATGTATGTTTGCATTTATGTATGTATGTATGTACGCATTTATGTATGCATGTATGTTTGTATGAATGTATGTATGTATTTATGTATGTTAGTATGAATGCATGTATGTATGTATGAATGTTTGTATGTGTTTATGTATGTTTGTAAGAATGCAAGCATGTATGTATGTATGCATAAATGTATGTTTTCACCTATGTATCTATGTATGAATGTATGTATGTATGTATGTATAAATGAATGTATGTATGAATGTTTGCATCTATTTATGTATGTTTGTATGAATGTATGTATGTATGTATTTTTTTCGTATGTATGTATTTTTTTTACGTATGTATGTTTATATGTTTGTACGTATTTATGTATGTATGTAAGTATGTATGCATGTATGTATGTATGTACGTTTTTACGTATGTATGTATGCATGTATGTATGTATGTAAGTATGTATGCATGTATGTATGTATGTATGTTTTTACGTATGTATGTATGTATGTATGTATGTATGTATGTTTTTAAGTATGTATGCATGTATGTGTATGTATGTATGTATGTGTGTATGTATGTATGTATGTATGTATGTATGTTCTTACGTATTTATGTATGTATGTAGGTATGGATGCATTTATGCATGTATGTATGTATGTTTTTTCAAATGTATGTATGTACATGTGTATGTATGTATGTATTTATGTTTGTATGTATGTATGTTTTTTACGTATGTTTGTATGTATGTATTTATGTATGGTAGTATGAATGCATGTATGTATGTATGAATGCTTGTATGTATTTATCTATGTTTGTAAGAATCCAAGTATGTATGTATGTATGTAGGTATGGATGCATTTATGCATGTATGTATGTATGCATGTATGTATGTATGTTTTTTCAAATGTATGTATGTACATGTGTATGTATGTATGTATTTATGTTTGTATGTATGTATGTATGAATGTATTCACGCATGTATATATGTATGTATGTATGTATGTATGTAAGTTTTTTCATATGTATGTATGTATATATGTACATATGTATGTATGTTTTCACATATGTTTGCATGTCAGTTCGTATTAATGTATGTATGTGTGTATGTATGTCTCTATGTATGTATGCATGTATGTATGCATGTTTTTACGTATATATGCATGTATGTTTGCATGAATGCATGCATGTATGTATGTATGTATGTATGTATGCGTTTATGCATGTATGAATGTGTGTATGCATGTAAATATGTATGTGTGTATGTATGTATGTATTTATGTATGTATGTTTTTACGTATGTATGCATGCATGTGTGAATGTATGTATGTATGCATGCATGTATATTTTTATATATGTATGTATGTATGTAAAAATGAATGTATGTATGTATGTTTTTACGCAAGTATGTATGTATGTCTGTACGAATGCATGTATATATGTATGTATGGATGTATGTATGTATGCATGCATGTATGTTTTTTGATATGTATGTATGAATGTATCTACTTTTTTTCGTATGTATGTATGTACGTATGTTTTTTACGGCTGTATGCATGTATGTTTTCACATATTTATGTATGTATGTATGTAAGTATGTATGTATGTACAGTATGTATGTATTCATATATGGTAGTTTGAATGCATTTATGTATTCATGAATGAATGTATTCATGCATGTATGTATGTTTGTGTTTATGTGTGTATGTTTTTATGTATGTATGTATGTATGTTTTTACATTTGTATGTATGTACAAATGAATGTATGTATGAATGTTTGCATCTATTTATGTATGCTTGAATGAATGAATGTATGTATGTATGTTTTTACGTATGCATGCATGTATGTTTGCATGAATGCATGCATGTATGTATGTATGTATGTATGTATGTATGTATGCGTTTATGCATGTATGAATGTATGTATGAATGTATGCATGCATGTGTGAATGTATGTATGTATGCATGCATGTATGTACGTGTGTATGTATGTATTCATGTATGTATGTGTGTATGTATGTATTTATGCATTTATGTATGTATGTATGTATGTATTATTTTTCATATGTATGTATGTATGTATGTATGTATATTTTTACATATGTATGTATGTATGTAAAAATGAATGTATATATGAATGTTTGCATATATTTATGTATGTATGCATGTATGTATGTATTTATGCATCTTTTTATGAATGTATGTATGCATTCATGTATGTATGTGTGTATGTAAGTATGTATTTATGTATGCATGTACATATGTGTGTATGTTTGTTTTTATGTATCCATGTATGTATGTATACTAGTATGTAATTGTGTATGTATGTATATATGTATACATATATTTATGTATGTATGTATGTAAATATGTACGTGTGGATGTGTGTATGTATGTAGATATGCATGTAGGGATGCATTTACGTACATCTATCGTTATTCATGTATGTATGCATGTATGTACATTTGTATGTATGTCTGTATGCATGTGTGTATGTAAGTATGTATTTATGTATGCATGTAGATATGTGTGTATATTTGTATTTATGTATGTACGTATGTCTGTATTTTGAATGAATGCAATGTAACTATGCAAG
Source organism: Melanotaenia boesemani (assembly GCF_017639745.1). NCBI lineage: Eukaryota > Metazoa > Chordata > Actinopteri > Atheriniformes > Melanotaeniidae > Melanotaenia > Melanotaenia boesemani. The sequence goes on from NC_055701.1 coordinate 662,894, forward strand.
AATATATGTATGAACGTATGCCTGTATATATATGTATGTATATCCATCCCCGCTGTGTAAAGGAGAGACACCGCAGGTCTTTCCTCCTGTCTCCTGCTGCTGTCAGAATTTACAATGAACACATGGAAACTGTCTTTACATGTTTCTATATATGTTCATGTACATATTTATGTATTATAGCTTCTCAAGTAACTGAAGGACCTATTATTGTTATTCTTCCCATCTATGTATGTTAGTATTTGTTTTGGTGTACATTATGCATGACTATTCAATATGTGTATGTATGTACAACATACATTCATACACATATACAAACATATATATATATATACTAACATACATACACACACCTAAATACCCAGATACATACAATCAAAATTGGGGGAGTGGTGGGCTAGACAGCAAGTAAACGTCTGAATCAAGGGTGTCCAAAAGGCCAAAATGCTGCCGTTCTTCAGTGTTTCTGGGGTCCACAAATCTGACTGACTCAAATTTAATGGATCAAAAAGCCTATGAAGTTCTGCTCAATAACTCATTGTGTTATTCTGATTGGTCAGTTAGTGATGCTCATCACAAGCTCATGAAGACACTACACCATTACTGTTTTAAACAGGAAACACCTAGCGGACCTGAAGTGAACCATCAAAAAAACAAAACAAAACAAAAAAAAAAAAAAAACAGCCGATACCGCCTCGGCTGCCACCTTCAGGTTAAAAGAAGAAACTGCTACACGACACCAAAACGATGTGTTTCCCCTACGCTCAAATGTGTCAGTCATGCTGTACCAAGCTCATAAACACACCAAGCTCAGCCAACGCAGACTCCTCAGCCATGATGTACCGACCTCACGCAGACGCCTCGGCCATGATGTACCGACCTCACGCAGACGCCTCGGCCATGATGTACCGACCTCACGCAGACGCCTCAGCCATGATGTACCGACCTCACGCAGACGCCTCAGCCATGATGTACCGACCTCACGCAGACGCCTCAGCCATGATGTACCGACCTCACGCAGACGCCATGATGTACCGACCTCACGCAGACGCCTCAGCCATGATGTACCGACCTCACGCAGACGCCTCGGCCATGATGTACCGACCTCACGCAGACGCCTCGGCCATGATGTACCGACCTCACGCAGACGCCTCGGCCATGATGTACCGACCTCACGCAGACGCCATGATGTACCGACCTCACGCAGACGCCATGATGTACCGACCTCACGCAGACGCCTCGGCCATGATGTACCGACCTCACGCAGACGCCTCGGCCATGATGTACCGACCTCACGCAGACGCCTCAGCCAATAATAAATAAATCCAGCTTGAGAATGGAGTCTTCACTGGAACTGACTCCACAGTGGAGCTCTGCAACTGGACTGTCTTGGGAAAACCTGCAGGATTGTGGCCCCTGAGGACCGGAGCTTAACCTCCCTGATCTTAAACATACAGGACAGTTATATGTATGTATGCTAATGGGACTTCATTTCCAGTACATGCATGTAAGAAGACTGTATGTGTGACAGATTGAAATCTGATTAAAAGACCAGGGAATCCACTTCGTTGCATCAACAGAAAGATTTATTCAGACTGAAAAAAGTTAAAAGTTTTTATGTTCCATTATGATGAGAACACATGTGTCTATACTTCACATCGTCACTGTTACAAACTGCAGAAAGATTTAACAAATGGACATGAACACATCATTCAAGACAGAAATGATGATGATGAGGAGGAGGAAGCTGTCTTCATTGGAGGACCTGTAGTGGATCACCAACAGAGTTTATGTTACCTCCACCACCTGCCTCAGCTCCTCTATTAGTGGAGCCAACTCCTTTTCCAGGCTCATGATGAGACCTGAAGACACGGTAGACATGTTAGAAACCAGAGGACATGGGACACAACTCCCACCTGTACATATACAGCATCTACCAACATCCTGCACCTATGAGCCGATATTATAATCATGGGGATCCATCTAGACCAGGAGCCAGTCCATCCATGTCCACAGAGGTCACCGCCATAGCAACCACCCAGATCAGGGCAGGCTGGGGTCCAGACCACAGCCATAAGGCTGCAGAGCAGGACCCCTGCCACCCAGACAAGGTCGATCGCCATGCAACAACCCTCAACCCGAGCAGGCTAAACCCCCGGCGTGGAGGATCCCCATGAGGAAAACACTGGAGTTAAAACAAAGATTAAATAACCTTAAATAATTAGAACAGCTAAGAGCAGCAATAATAAAAATACACATAAAAATGTCATAAAATAATGAGCTAAAAAGTAATCAAGTTTAATAAAATGAAAATAAAATAACAAAATAAAGAGTAATGAGAATGCAGCTTAGCTAAAAGGCCTTAAGCCTCTTATTAAAAGCATCAACCGTCTCTGCAGCCCTGAGGTTCTCTGGCAGGGTGGTCCACAGACGAGGGCCGTAACATTGGAACGAGGCCTCGCCGGAGGTTCTGGTTCTTACTTTTGGAACAACCAGAGGACCTCAGAGTCCACGAGGGTTCATAGTTTAAAAGCAGGTCAGATAAATAAGAAGACCATGAAGACATTTATGAACCAGTAAAAGAAGCTTAAAATCATCCTGACACCCACGGGGAGCCAATGCAGCGATTTTAAAGCTGGTGTGACGTGTTCCTGCATGTGGGGCAAAAAAGTATTTAGTCAACCACCAATTATGCAGGTTCTCCCTCTTAAAAACATGAGAGGCCTATAATTTTCATCATAGGTAAACCTCAACTATGAGAGACATGAGAAAAAAAATCCAGAAAATCACATTGTCTGATTTTTAACGAATTAACTGGTAAATGCCTTGGTAAAAAAGTTTTTGGTCACCTACAAAAGTTCATGTCAGTACTTTGTTCTATACACTTTGTTGGCAGTGATAGAGGTCAGACATTTTCTGTAGTTCTTGACCAGGTTTTCACACACTGTTGCTGGCATTTTGACCCATTCCTCCATGCAGATCTCCTCTAGTGATGTTTTGGGGCTGTCGCTGGGCAACTCCCTCCAAAGATTTTCTATGGGGTAGAGATCTGGAGGCTGGCTCGGCCACTCCAGGACCTTGAAATGCTTCTTGCGAAGCCGCTCCTTCGCTGGCCGGGCGGTGTGTTTGGGACCATTGTCATGCTGAAAGACCCAGCCATGTTTCATCTTCAACGCTCTTCCTGATGGAGAAGGTTTTCACTCAAAATCTCACCATACATGGCTCCATTCATTCTTTCCTTTACACGGATCAGTCGTCCTGGTCCCTCTGCAGAAAAACAGCCCAAACCATGATGTTTCCACCCCCATGCTTCACAGTAGGTTTGGTGTTGTTTTGATGCCACTCAGCATTCTTTCTCCTGCAAACACAACAGGTTGAGTTTTTACCGAAAAGTTCTTTTTTGGTTTCATCTGACCATATGACATTCTTCCAATCCTCGTCTGGATCATCCAGATGCTCTCTAGAAAACTTCAGACGGGCCTGGACATGTACTGGCTGAAGCAGGAGGACACTTCTGGCCCTGCAGGATCCGAGTCCCTGACGGCGTCGTGTGTTACTGATGGTAGCTTTTGTTACTTTGGTCCCAGCTTCTGCAGGTCATTCACTAGGTCCCCCGTGTGGTACTGGGACTTTCGCTCACCGTTCTTGTGATCATTCTGAACCCACGGGTGTAACATATCGTGCTATGGTGATATGTTATGTAGTTGATATTACCCGCTAGATGGCACTCAGAAATAAAGTTTTGCTCTGGTGAGAGATTCCTGCACCGGAAACCGGAAGAGGAGGAATATTGTGTGGGAGCCGGAGGCAGGAAGCACAAAAAAATAAAGAGCAGTGATCAAGACACGATGGTCGTCATCATCGCATTCAGAGGTGAACTGGACAGAGAGTAAAGGCAAAACATCCCAACGGGGTGAGATCTTGGTGGAGCCCCAGATGGAGGGAGATGATCAGTGGTCTTGGTTGTCCTCCATTTTCTAATAATCCCTCCCACAGCTGATTTCTTCACAGCAAGCTGCGTACCTACTGCAGATTCCCAGCCTGGTGCAGGTCTACCATGTTGTTTCTGGTGTCCTTTCACAGCTCTTTGGTCTTGGCCATAGTGGAGTTTGTTGTGTGACTGAGGCTGTGGACCGGTGTCTGTTATACTGGTTACCAGTTCAAACAGGTGCCATTAATACAGGTAACGAGTGGAGGACAGAGGAGCCTCTTAATGAAGACGTTACAGGTCTGTGAGAGACAGAAAACTGGCTTGTTTGAAAGTGACCAAATACTTATTTTACCGAGGAATTTACCAATTAATTCATTAAAAATTAGACAATGTGATTTCTGGATTTTTTCTCTCTCGTATTGAGGTATACCTTTGATGGAAATTACAGGCCTCTCATCTTTTTAAGGGGGAGAAGTTGGTGGCTGAATAAATACTTGTTTGCCCCCCTATAGATGTGCATCTGTGTGACCCTGAAGCTGACGTGGAAACAGGCGGATGAGCTGACCTGTGTTGGCGCTGCTGCTGGCGATGAAGCTGATGACCAGAGGAAGCCGATTGAACTGCACGATCTGTTCAGAAACACAGAAACAAGCTGAACACCAACCAGCAGCGTCCTTCCAGTGCGTACACGTCAGACTGTAGAGAACCAGAACTGCCTGAAAACACGGCCCCTACCAGACAAACGTCCTGATTCTACATGCCGATTGGCTGCGTGGTCAGTCGGATACCTGGTAGGTGTTGTAGTAGCAGATGATGCTCTTGTTCTTGGAGAGGCCCAGCTTGCTGCCTTGATCTGTGGCCAGCGCGAAGGTGGACAAGAAGCCGGGTCTCAGGGCGTGGACCGGGGCGTTGTCATTGGCAACTGCAGAGAAACAGCAGACATGTTGAACTCTGCTCATATCTAACAAGCTTCCAGCAACTTGAGCTGAAACAGAACCAGAACTTAGACTGAGGAGACCCTTCTTTCAGCCAACAGCTGGATTAAATTTTTACATATATGCTTCTTTTCTTCTTATTTTAAGCACACAGAAGAGGCAGAACATTATTTGTACTGTTAAGGCCACAACTGACTTAAATCAGGTAGTATGTTGGTGCTGGAGAAGGAGCATGCACACGTGAAACTCCAGAGAAAATCACACAAAACTGAATTTATGTCAGTAATTCAACTTAAAGGGAAACTAAAATACAGACTCATTTTATTTCCAGTAAGTATTTGTTGTAACTTTGATGATTATGTTTCACAGTTTATAAAAACCCAAAAACCAACGTCTCTGTAAATGAAAACACAGTGAAGCGGTTCAGTGTTGTCTTGGTGGGGCCAGTGCTCCGTGGCCACGGGGCGCTCTGGCTGGGGCCTTCCTCTGCCGCCCTCTGGGTGGATGAGTGGTCCTCCCGGTGGCGGGCTGGCTGGGAGACCTACTCTTACGCTGGTGTGTGTGTGTGTGTGTGTGTACATATATATATCTATATATAGATATATATATCTCCAACAATAAAGAATAAAAGTGAAATGAACACAGGCTGCAGTCAGACCATCATTCTGCTGCTAGCATGCTGGACAAGGTAGAAAAACAGCAGGAAAAAGGTCGTAAAGCCATTTTGTTGGCGTGATTCGGGCGAAATTTCTTACCTTTGATAACGGGGACGCCGTCCCTGTCCGTCACCACAATAGCATGAAGACCTTCAACGCTGACGGGGACAAAGAGCAGGTTAAAGGGGGAAAGTCAGAGAACAGACGTGATGCTGGGTCAGTGAACGCACCTCTGCAGCTGTTTGTAGAGGAAACGCTTCACATCCTGCAGAGAAACACGATGGAAGCAGAATTAAGAACAGAAACCCGCATTAACCTGGAACACCAAGTCATGTGACCCAAACATCACCGCCCTGCCTTCATCGTCATCACCTTCACCGTGTAGACGTTAAACGTAGGACCAGACTGAGGAATAATCCCAGCTCAGATTAAAATCCTTCTGGACTTTCAGTCCCACTCAGATTTAGAAAGCAGGTTATCCTCAGAGGGAAATTTATTTTCTATTTTTTTTTATTTTTAGAACTTATTTTTTTATTTGTTCATTAATTTATTCTTCTCTGAATTTGCTTTATTAGAAATAATTATATTGTCCTGATAGGTTTTAGGGTGGAACTCGATTAAAGTAATTAATTAATCCTGATTAATCACAACATTTCCCTCAAAAAGCAACATTATTTTATTTAAATGGATTTTAGTGGACGACTGAATTAAATAACAGACATGGAAATTAATTCAATAAACTCGGCTTTAGTAACGTCTGGAAAAAGCATTTCATTCAAAACAGTAGAAAAATAAACGGAAAGCATCCCTGGTCAGAATGAACAGTAAAAGTTGTTCTCAGTCCCTCAACCTGCAGCTCTGGTTCTACAACATGCTCCAGACTTTCTACGTGTGCTCCTCCACACGCTTCATTAACAGGCCATGAGATGGAAAGCCACCGTGGGGGCGGAGCCTGATGAAGCCCCGCTGCTTTTTCAGAAGCGTGAACGTATTTCACGTCAGTCTGCACAAGCCTCAGAAAACGTCTCTAGATTTTAATCGCTTTCCAAGAATGAGACGAGCTCAACGTGGCGCCCGAGCTCAACGTGGCGCCCGAGCTCAACGTGGCGCCCGAGCTCAACGTGGCGCCCGAGCTCAACGTGGCACCCGAGCGCAACGTGGCGCCCGAGCTCAACGTGGCGCCCGAGCTCAACGTGGCGCCCGAGCTCAACGTGGTGCCCGAGCTCAACGTGGCACCCGAGCGTCCACGTGGCACCCGAGCGTCCACGTGGGCATCGCTGTAATGGGTCAACCAGGAATTGAACAGACTGCGATTAAAAGCGTTAATGTTTTTGTAATTCATTAATCGTAATGAACGCGTTAGAATCCCACTCCTGACAACGTTAGAGGTTTTATTTCACGGACCTGCCGTTACTTTATTGTTCCACTTATGTTACAAAAGCTTTAGACTCAGTCAGATCCGTTTCCTCGTCTTTCTTCTTTCTCTCCGTTGGTATTTTTCCTCCGTTGTTCTTCATCACGTCTGTTTCCTGCGTTTGTCATCATCTCCTCCCTTCATCCGCAGGCAGGTCTTTGTTTATCACTGGATAAAGGTTAAAGGCCTTTTACAAGAGGTGAGACGGGTGGAGGTTCGGATGGAGGTCTGGATGAGACAAGTAAAGGATTTCCTTCCACCCACCCATCCATCCATAGTCATACCAGTAACACTACTAGTACTAGTCATACCAGTAACACTACTAGTACTAGTCATACCAGTAACACTAGAAGTACTAGTCATACCAGTAACACTACTAGTACTAGTCATACCAGTAACTCTACTAGTACTAGTCATACCAGTAACACTAGAAGTACTAGTCATACCAGTAACACTACTAGTACTAGTCATACCAGTAACACTAGAAGTGCTAGTCATACCAGTAACACAACTAGTACTAGTCATACCAGTAACACTAGAAGTGCTAGTCATACCAGTAACACTACTAGTACTAGTCATACCAGTAACACTAGAAGTGCTAGTCATACCAGTAACACTACTAGTACTAGTCATACCAGTAACACTAGAAGTGCTAGTCATACCAGTAACACTAGAAGTATTAGTCATACCAGTAACACTACTAGTACTAGTCATACCAGTAACACTAGAAGTGCTAGTCATACCAGTAACACTACTAGTACTAGTCATACCAGTAACACTAGAAGTGCTAGTCATACCATTAACACTACTAGTACTAGTCATACCAGTAACACTAGAAGTACTAGTCATACCAGTAACACTACTAGTACTAGTCATACCAGTAACACTAGAAGTGCTAGTCATACCAGTAACACTACTAGTACTAGTCATACCAGTAACACTAGAAGTGCTAGTCATACCAGTAACACTACTAGTACTAGTCATACCAGTAACACTAGAAGTACTAGTCATACCAGTAACACTACTAGTACTAGTCATACCAGTAACACTAGAAGTGCTAGTCATACCAGTAACACTAGAAGTACTAGTCATACCAGTAACACTACTAGTACTAGTCATACCAGTAACACTAGAAGTGCTAGTCATACCAGTAACACTAGAAGTACTAGTCATACCAGTAACACTACTAGTACTTGTCATACCAGTAACACTAGAAGTGCTAGTCATACCAGTAACACTACTAGTACTAGTCATACCAGTAACACTAGAAGTACTAGTCATACCAGTAACACTAGAAGTACTAGTCATACCAGTAACACTAGAAGTACTAGTCATACCAGTAACACTAGAAGTGCTAGTCATACCAGTAACACTACTAGTGCTAGTCATACCAGTAACACAACTAGTACTAGTCATACCAGTAACACTAGAAGTACTAGTCATACCAGTAACACAACTAGTACTAGTCATACCAGTAACACTAGAAGTGCTAGTCATACCAGTAACACTACTAGTACTAGTCATACCAGTAACACTAGAAGTGCTAGTCATACCAGTAACACTAGAAGTATTAGTCATACCAGTAACACTACTAGTACTAGTCATACCAGTAACACTAGAAGTGCTAGTCATACCAGTAACACTACTAGTACTAGTCATACCAGTAACACTAGACGTGCTAGTCATACCATTAACACTACTAGTACTAGTCATACCAGTAACACTAGAAGTGCTAGTCATACCATTAACACTACTAGTACTAGTCATACCAGTAACACTAGAAGTGCTAGTCATACCAGTAACACTACTAGTACTAGTCATACCAGTAACACTAGAAGTGCTAGTCATACCAGTAACACTACTAGTACTAGTCATACCAGTAACACTAGAAGTACTAGTCATACCAGTAACACTACTAGTACTAGTCATACCAGTAACACTAGAAGTGCTAGTCACACCAGTAACACTAGAAGTACTAGTCATACCAGTAACACTACTAGTACTAGTCATACCAGTAACACTAGAAGTGCTAGTCATACCAGTAACACTAGAAGTACTAGTCATACCAGTAACACTACTAGTACTTGTCATACCAGTAACACTAGAAGTGCTAGTCATACCAGTAACACTACTAGTACTAGTCATACCAGTAACACTAGAAGTGCTAGTCATACAATTAACACTACTAGTACTAGTCATACCAGTAACACTAGAAGTACTAGTCATACCAGTAACACTACTAGTACTAGTCATACCAGTAACACTAGAAGTGCTAGTCATACCAGTAACACTAGAAGTACTAGTCATACCAGTAACACTAGAAGTGCTAGTCATACCAGTAACACAACTAGTACTAGTCATACCAGTAACACTACTAGTACTAGTCATACCAGTAACACTAGAAGTGCTAGTCATACCAGTAACACTACTAGTACTAGTCATACCAGTAACACTAGTTAGGGGGTGGGAATGGGGTGTCCATGGAAGGAAACCAGTGTGGTTTACTGGTGAACTGCAGTGAAATCTGGCGGTAAAAACACGTCTGAATACACGAACTCGGACGGTCCACCTGCTCTGCTGTCAGTCAGACTGAACACGGCGCCATTTTCTGATTTCACCGGGAAGGAAAACAACGGTAAGTGTTCCTAATTTACCAAGTTTTACAACCAACAAAGCAACAGAAGAGCTTTGTTTTGTTTTCACCACAGTGGGCTAACGCGGTGGACTACCTAGCTTAATCCATTTAGCATCAAGAAATGCACATTTTCAACGAGTTTTACATTAATGCTTTGAAACTTCATGAAGGCTGGAAAAGGGAGGACTGCTGATCAGGTTGTGGAGGATTGCATTTTTGCTGGTGAGGTAAACGGACTTATAAATACAGAACCCTTGCGCCCTTTGCGTGGGCTGATCCCTGGTGGCGCCATGCGGTTGGGGCGCACCGACAGTTGCGCTGAGGGCAAATGAAATAAACTAATGTAGAGTTAGCTCAGCTTGAGCAGAGAATGTTATCAGGATGTTATAAAATGTCATCACCTTTCACTACTGGCCCGTCGGCTTCCAGGGTGAGGATGTGTGGTGGGTGACTCCTCAGCTGTGACGAAAAGCCAGGACCTTTTCCTTGGTCTGTGATCTTTCCACAGCTCCTCATCCTCAGTGGATGACTCGTTACCGGGTAAAAATGACGGATCGTCACTTTCTCCCCCCACTGATTCCTCCATCGTCTCCTCAGAATCCTCCTCACCCACATCCAGAGTTACTTCTCCTCCCTCCGACTCTCCGTCACTCAGGTCTTGGAATAATAACCAAACTTTGGCATTCATCCATCTCTTGTATTGATCCATTTGTAAAATTTAGCACTAGCTTATCCTAAATGATTCTAAAACCCTATTACTTACTCTCTGACCGCGGTCAAACTCTGTGTTTGTGCGTTACCTGGCAACCGGGAGTGGCGCGAAAGCATCTGACAGCTGAACACAGTGCGTTAAATAAGATGGTAGAAACGACCTACTTGGCGGTTCTAGTGTTAAAGCAGATGTTGTATTTAGCACGTTTAGCTCCGAAGCTTCTCAACACGTACACCTTCATACAAACAGCAGCATGGATGCCGGGAAGGTCCCGGAGACTCCACGCTGCAGAGCTCAGGGCTGGAATAAGATTCCAGATTTAAGATTCTTTATTTGTCATTATACAAGTGCAGGACACCGGTACAGCGAAATGACTTCCAGTACAACCCGTCCACAATAATGAAGCAGATGATCAGTCTGGACAACAGATGTTTTGCTTCTTTGCTGTAAGATTTTCCGGTTTCTTTCAGGCTGTTCTGGCTCAATGGGGAAGATCTGGTTCGTTTGCCAGGCTCCTTTAGTCAGAACTAACATGTTTATGAGCTATATGATGGAGTCATCTTTTTAATGGATCAGAAAATAAAAAAATCCCAATAACTGGTTAGGTTTAGGATTTTTCCAGCATTTGAACTGGAAACCTTTCAAGCAGCAGTACCAGAAACAGTCTGTAAGGAGAAGCGTAACTTCAGCCTGGCCGACATCAGGTTCATCGTTGGTTGGAACGTTTGATAAGTCAGAGATTTAACGACGTTCAGACTCTGAAATGTTCTTTCCGTAGTTTTCAGAGTAAAGGGAATGGTTAAAGTTTAGCTATTGTACAGGAACTGAGTTATAAAAGCTTTTTTCTTCTGCTGTTGTCAAACTGAAAATGTTTCCAGCATCGGGGTGACGCAGCTTCTGTTTGAGCCGCAGTTGGATGGTTAAGGTCAGTAAATTGATTAGACATGAATCCTGTTGTCTGGGTTACCACTGCAAACATTCTGTATTACAGACGTGTTTAAGTAGAAAGTAGTTTTTATTGTTACCGACAGGAGTTCCTCATAAACCTGCACTGCGCCTGCAGACACGATTACATGAATAAATTACACGTGATGGCGAGTTCACTTTAAACAACAACTGCAGGTTATTTAACTTCAGTAAAGGTTTAGTAACAATCAGTGTTTCCCGACACAGAAGACGCTGAAAGCAGAAGGGGTCCAGAACTGCAGGTCTGCAGGTCCAGAACTGCAGGTCTGCAGAAACATGGTCCTCATAAAAAGATGGTGAAAAGTGAAGACGTCCCCTTTATTTTTTATTGCGGAGTCCCGTCGTCAAACAAGAACAAAGAATAATGAAACTGAGATGAAAGCTGCGTCAGAAATAAAATAAACTAAAACAAAAACAAAGCTCGCTCACGCTAACGTGTAGGATGTACCAGATACCAACAAACTGCATCTGTTTTTACAGTATTACAAACTAAACGTAAAACGATTTCCAAATCCAAATGATGTTTCTCTTCCTTCACCACAATTAACGGTTAATTAATCATTAATAAGTTTACTATGACAAAAAAGAGCTCTATAACAAACTTGGTAAAATTCTTACACATAAAAACAACTTTATTTTTAAGTACATTTATTTATCTTTATTTTATTATTTTACTTTATGAGTCTGCATTGATCATCGTACATTTAATCTGTCAATGTCCATCCAATCTGCTGCCAGTTTGTGATAATAAACCAAAAATAAATAAATAAATAAATAAATTCATTAATGTAATTATTAGTAAAGGCCTCTACGTTCACACACTGACCAATCAGAATCCTTCTCCCTCCTCTTTAATTTACATACAACAAGTGAACCATGCTGCCTTTAAGATTACACAAGTTAACTGGTGGCAGCTTATTGCAGTTTACATGTTAACCATAGAGGTCCAGCTCCTCACTAGTTACACTAGTTAGACTAGTTAGACTAGTTAGGGTCTTCTTTGACTGATCTAGTAATATGAGAAGGTTTGAAGAGGTTACATGCCAACTTATCACGACGAAAAATGCCAACTAGATGACTAGCTGGGGCTCAGTTTTTATTTTACTAGTTAACTAGTAAGACAAAGATTTACTAGTTAGCTATTGAGGTACAAATTCTTCACTAGTTCCACTTTTGTTATTTCACTAGTTAACAAAATGAATATAATTTTGCTAGCGACTAGGAAGCAACAACAATAGTGACCAGGAAACTAGTGACACCTCTCTGTTTTGCACAAGTAAACAAGTGGAGGGTGTTGTCAGTCAAACATGGCAGAACTTGTTCAAACTACTTTCACCAAAGTGTCACTAGCTGTCGAAAAATGATTACTAGCTGGATTTTGAATTCCACTTAACTATTAAAAATACCCATAAAATGTGAGCACATGTTAACTAATTTGTCCATAATGCAAGCTTGTAAAGGAAACTGAAAACCGGTATCAAGGATATGGATTAAATGCTCAAGCGGCTTGCCGTAGATATCAGCCTCGTGATCCTCTGCAGACACTGTGGTCTACACAGTTTATTGTTACACCTGAACGCACCACAGAGAAAACTAAATAATTCTTTTGGTTTATTAGCTGTCGAAAATATTTAGTCATTCTGATTTTTATCACCAATGATGTGCTTCCTTTTAAATAAATAAATGAGACATTTTCCTTCTGTCGTGTTTGAAAAATGTTAAAAACTCGAAGCAGTCACTGCATAAAGAAGAAAAAACAAAGGAAGCGTACTTACATCGGCCATGCTGGTTTTATTATCGTGTTATCCGCTCGATGGCTGTGTGGAGAAAACGGACTTTGTCAGTGAAATTCAGACTTTCTGAGTTTAGTGTTTTGAAACCGAAAATAAACATGCTAACATGTTGGCTAATTAGCATGTCAACTGCTACCTGTTCATGAGATTCGGTAAAAATTTAGCTCGTCACTTTATTACAGAAGACAGAGGACTATCAACGCATATTTAGGAGGTCAAATGTTCACATACCTGCTTTAAATAAGTTTACATGCAGCAGAGAAGCGCTACATAGTCCACAGACGCGAAAATCACATGACACCCGGTCTGTTTCCGGGTTTAGACCAATTGTTGACGGAAGTCAGTGTTGCGTCACTGGACGCAGGACAGCGCGACACCGGTGCAACAACAAATCCTGTCATCGCGACCGATATGTTTCAAAGAGCACTGTCTTTAAATTAGTTATTATGCTAGTTAACATAAAAACATTAAATATATAAAATATTATATTTTAAAAAACTGTTTAATATAAATGATATTTCAGATGCAACATAAAGTATAATTAAAATTTATACAATATTTTCATTATATATAAATATGTTTACACACACACACACACACACACGCACACACACACACACACACACACGCACACACACACACACATACACACACATATATATGTATATATATATTTGTATATATATATATGTATACATTTGAAATGCCACATACGTCAGTGAAGCTTGGCACACACACATCTCCACAGCGGATGCACATGCTTCGCTGGTCAAATGACGACTTGCTATAACTACCACAGATCATATCCCGGTTGTAATAACTTGAAATAGCGACATTCGTTTCAAATGTCATATGTCGCCATTCTCATAATTCCATGTTTTGCGTTGCCGTTGTTGAGTCAGTTCCTCCACTAGGGGGCAGTGCTAAGTTCAGAGTTCACTCCCGCGAGCTAATGTCAGTTTCAGACACCGATTAGCAGCGGTGACAAGTCGCAATAAAGTTGTTTCCAACCACCCAACATGCCCTAAAAAAGTGCATATCATCATTATTCAAAAGCTCACAAATTTTCCACAGTTGTCCTCATCTTCGTTCTTCTTCTGCTTTCATCTTCCTGATCCTCTTCTTCTCTGGTTTGTTTCTTTTGCTGGTAGCACATCAGCTATTCTGCTCAGCGCTGCCTCCACGCTTTCCGGTAGTATTGCTCCGTCTTCTGGATAGATAAGCTCCCTGAAAACCAACCAAATTACGGGCATAAACAGTTCTATTCTATTCTATTCTATTCTATTCTATTCTATTCTATTCTATTCTATTCTATTCTATTCTGTTGTTGTTAATGAAGCAGCTTCTATGTTACTGTAATTAAATCTAACATCCAGAGCCTGTAATGAAATCTAGTAAAAGCGCTCTTGGCCTGGTCCTGATCAGCTGTTACAGCCGGTCCAGATTTACTCTGCTATAAATAGTGGGAGCAAACAACTGAGACTTGCTGCTCTCCGGCCTGACGACGGTGTGAGGAAGCAGTGAGGAAGACTTCTGAGCTGTTCTGCTGTTTCCTGCAGACTTCCAGGTCAGTTGAGCACAACGTGAGCCTTCATGCTCTTTAGTATGGATGTTTCCAGAGGATTAAACACCTGGATTAAAGTTAGACCAACTGGCATAGTCATAGTTTATTTACTGTTTTGGTTGCAGGTTCAAATCTGCGCTCCAGCTCGGTGCGCTGGAGATTTGAACCTGCAACCCTAAACCTGAGAAGAGGAGCAGAGCTGTGAGAGAGAGCAAGATGATATTTGAGTGTGAAGATAAGAAATCTTTCTCTCAAAGCAAACAGTTACACTCTTGATGAAAGAGGAAACTCCTCCGGAGCAAGCAGAGGAGCTTCAGGCTGAGGATAGTCGGGGATATTTTACAGTTCTCAGACTATTAAACTGAAGAAGACAACGATGAAGGCTCCCGGGTTCTCATCTCATCTGTTTGATTTTCTCTAGCAAGGATGGGAGACTTCCAGCAGGATTACTACCCCTCAGGATACAACGTGGACGACCAGGCGGTGGCGTACGACCACCCCTACGCCCCCAACCAGGCGTGAGTCAAACCTTCAGAAAATCCTTTTACAACCTTTTCCAGCCATCTGGACGTCAGCGTTTCAGTACAAACCAACTTTACAGATTTACAGAGAAGCCCTAGTTTTTCCTGCAAGACCCACAGAGACCTACAGAAACCTGCAAGACCCGCAGAGACCTACAGAGACCTGCAGAAATCTGCATGACCTACAGAAACCTGGAAGACCTGCAGACACCTGCAAGACCTGCAGAGACCTACAGAGACCTATAGAGACCTGCAGAGACCTGCATGACCTACAGAGACCTACAGAAACCTGCAAGACCTGCAGACACCTGCAAGATCTGCAGAGACCTGCATGACCTGCAAGACCTGCAGAAACCCACAAGATCTGCAGAGATCTGCAGAGATCTACAGAGGCCTGCAATATCTGCAAAGATCTGCAGAAACCTGCAGAAATCTACAGAGACCTGCAGAGACATGCATGACATGAAAAGACCAGCATAGACCTGCAGAAACCTGCACGACCTGCAGAGACTTACAGAGACCTGCAAGACCTGCAGAAACCTACAAGACCTGAAGAGACCTACAGAGACCTACTGAGACCTGCAGAAAGCTGCATGACCTACAGAAACCTGCATGACCTGCAGAGACCTACAGAAATCTGCAAGACCTGCAGACACCTGCAAGACCTGCAGAGACCTACAGAGGCCTATAGAGACCTACAGAGACCTACAGAAACCTGCAAGACCTGCAGAAACCTGCAAGACCTGCAGACACCTGCAAGATCTGCAGAGACATACAGAAATCTGCAAGACCTGCAGAGCCCTACAGAGACCTATAGAGATCTGCAGAGACCTGCATGACCTGCAAGACCTGCAGAAACCCACAAGATCTGCAGAGATCTGCAGAGATCTACAGAGACCTGCAAGACCTGCAGAAACCTGCATGACATGCAGAGACCTACAGAAACCTGCAAGGCCTGCAGAAACCTGCAATATCTGCAAAGATCTGCAGAAACCAGCAGAAATCTACAGAGACCTGCAGAGACCTGCATGACATGAAAAGACCAGCATAGACCTGCAGAAACCTGCACGACCTGCAGAGACTTACAGAGACCTGCAAGACCTGCAGAAACCTACAAGACCTGAAGAGACCTACAGAGACCTACTGAGACCTGCAGAAAGCTGCATGACCTACAGAAACCTGCATGACCTGCAGAGACCTACAGAAATCTGCAAGACCTGCAGACACCTGCAAGACCTGCAGAGACCTACAGAGACCTATAGAGACCTACAGAGACCTGCACGACCTGCGGAGACCTACAGAAAGTTGCAAGACCTGCAGAAACCTACAAGATCTGCAGAGACCTACGGGGACCTGCAAGACCTGTAAGACCTGCATAAACCTGCAAGACCTGCAGAAACCTGCAAGATCTGCAGAGACACACAGAAACCTGCAAGGTCTGCAGAGCCCTACAGAGACCTATAGAGACTTGCAGAGACCTGCATGACCTGCAAGACCTGCAGAAACCTACAAGATCTGCAGAGATCTGCAGAGACCTACAGAGGCCTGCAAGACCTGTAAGACCTGCAGAAACCTGCATGACCTGCAGAGACCTACAGAGACCTGCAAGACCTGCAGAGACCTACAGAAACCTGCAAGACCTGCAGAAACCTGCAAGATCTGCAGAGATCTGCAGAGACCTGCAGAGACTTCAGAAACCTGCAAGACCTGCAGAAACCTAAAAGACATGAAGAGACCTACAGAGACCTGCAGAAACCTACAAGACCTGCAGAGACCTATAGAGACCTTTAGAGACCTGCAGAAACCTATAGAGACCTACAGAGACCTACAGGAGCTGCAGAGGCCTGCAGAGACCTACAGAAACCTGCAAGACCAACATAGACCTACATAGACCTGCAGAAACCTACAGAAATCTGCAAGGTCTGCAGAGATCTACAGAAACCTGCAAGAGCTGCGGAAATCTGCAAGACCTACAGAGACCTACAGAGAACTATAGAGACCTACAGAAACCTGCAAGACCTGTATAGACCTACAGAGACCTACAGAAACATACAGAAACCTGCATAGACCTGCAGAGACCTACAGAGTTCTGCAGAGACCTACAGAAACCTGCAAGACCTGCAGAGACCTACATAGACCTACAGAGACCTACAGAGTTCTGCAGAGATCTACAGAAACCTGCAAGACCTGCAAAGACATACAGAGACCCGCAGAGACCTGCAGAGACCTATAGAAACCTATATAACTCACCATTAACCACCCAGTCATCTGACATTCTGGTCCACACTGCTACCAGCTGGTGGGGGTTTACCTGCGCAGGTGAGTCATGTGAAAACATCACAACACCAGGGGTTTGGGTTGGAGCAACGTGTGATGGAAAGAAACTTTCATTGCTTCATGATGAAACGCAGCAGCTCGTCGTGCAGAGAGGAGCTGGAACTGAAGGATCCATGTTATCACACTAGTATCGATATTCATCCCAACGTTGATATCGCCGATATCTCCTGCTTCTGGTAAATGAGTGTTTCCTGCGCCTGGATGTGGGCGGAAGCAGCAAACGGTAGAAAAACTTCAGGACATGTCCATATGTCCTCAGACAGTTTGTAAGGGAACAATGACAGCTGTGAATGGACCGCGGCTGACCAATGAGGGCTGTGTGTTGCTTTCAGTGGATCGCAGGATGTCATGGCAGCTGTTGTGGATCCGTTCGTGGAGCAGCAGTACACCGGAGAGATCTACCAGCCATGGATGCTGTCAGCCACCTCCAGGACCGTCGAATCAGAACCTGCTGAGGAGGAACCTCCTCTACTTGTTGGTATGAGACACTGGAAATATTTCCTGATGTTGGTTGTCAGATCGTCTCTCTGCAGGAAGCGAAGTGGACGTTATGTCCATGAACAGATCAGTTTTCATTGCTCCCTCCTGTCTGCGGATTTCCAGAACTTGGGGTGGATTTTGACCACATGTGGCAGAAGACCCTGACGGTCCTAAACCCGTTCAAGCCTGCAGATGGCAGCATCATGAACGAGGCCGACATGGCGGGTCCCATCCTGTTCTGCATTGCCCTGGGTGTCACTTTAATGATGGTGAGATGCCAGCACGGCTCCCCAAGGATTGTAGTTCAGTCTTTATGGACCTTCGTGTCTGCAATAGAGGCTGAAACCACATCCCGTTGGCTCCAGACTTAACAAACGTCTCTGATTCTGACCTTCAGGCAGGTAAAGTCCACTTTGGTTATGTGTATGGGATCAGCGCCGGCGCCTGGATGGGGATGTACGTCCTGCTGAGTCTGATGAGCTCCCTGTCGGTGTCGTGCGGCTGCGTGGCCAGCGTCCTGGGCTACTGCCTGCTGCCCATCGTGGGCCTCTCTGCACTCGCTGTTTTATTCTCTCTGCAGTAAGTCCACCACATCATCCTGTTTCAGCTAAATCTGCATAAAGAAAGCTGAGTAAAGGATATTTATTATCATCTGACAACATCAGGAAAAGGAAAATCCAATAGACGGACAGGGTTTAGGACACACTAAAAAAAAATATGAAAATACTACAATTAGGGCTGTCAAACGATTAAAATTTCAAATGAATCAATCACGATTAATCACCATTCGCGACTGCCTGAAATACTGTATCAACAGAACAAAGTGATGCTAAAAATATTTACTGTTAACTGAGCTTCTCTTGGGCAAACCTCATGTCCAAGGGTCAGTAAATGTAGCATGTAATGTGCCATTCTAAAACATCTCTACCATGTTCTAGATCATAATGCAGAATTCATCATCTCATCAACCATCTTCATGGTGATAATTTCTGTCCTAAAACCAGCAGACTGAAGCTAAACTGCCGACATTAATGAAGAAATTCTGATAAACTGATGATCTGGATAAAAACAGCTTTTTCCTTTTATCATTGAAGTGTGAGTGTTTGTGCAGCCGTAATAAAAGTCCTACAGCAGCATCACCCAAAGTAAACACCTGCTGGTAAAATACATCATTGGCTGCTTGTTTTACTAGTTTTTATTCACTTTTTTTTTTTTTTACATCAGATGATCACTTTAGTTGTAATAATCAGTTCAATATTTCATAAAATCTAGACCTAAAAAAGGTCTCATCTGTGCCCCCTCTTTTCCTGGTCAGGGCTCCTGGCCCCCCATCAGAACTTTTTTAGACCCGGCCCTGCATAGCTGAAGTATAAACCCTGTCTACCACCAGCAGCTACCGTGTTAGAGAAGGTCCTGCCAACAACAAGACTTTGGGGTAAATATGTGACGGTGTAAACATGAACCGCTAGTTTCCTCCTTCTCAGCTGATCCATAAACACAATGAGAGAAAAGCCGATCAGCTGATCACCGACAGCCGCCATGATTCACGGAGCAACATGAGAGGAGAGGGAGGAAGCAGCTGCTGCACAAACAGAGAGAGCAGAGATCCTCTAGAGCGTGTGTGAAACCCTCACACCTGGAAAAGAGTTAATACACCTTCATTCTCCATGGAGGCAACGTCCATGTTGCTCCATTAATGCTGTTTGTTGTCATATCCATCCACAGAGCCAGCTGGATGATCTTTGACAATGTGCTGCTCCACGTTCCGCCGTCATAACAGAGAAATGACGGATGTATGGGGCGCGTCATGCTGCGCATGCGTTAATTAGGTTAAAAATTTTAACGCAAGTAATTACATGAATTAATTAACACCATTAACACGTTATTTTTCACAGCCCTAATCACAATATCTAATAATTCTACAAAAACTTTAGGTTGTAAAAGATAAACTAGGAAAGTGTCAACGTTGATTAATGGTTTATGAGCAAACATGTTCAACTTCTCACAGTTTTTAATTTTTAAAAATATAAATTTATGAAGTTAAATTTTACTACCACACCACCTAGTGGTGAAACATCCACACAACACTCCTGATCCAGACCCCAGTTCTTCACAGGACAGCAGCGACTCATCGAATCATAGATATAAATAGTCTGGACAGAAGGCTTCCTGACTCGTGCTGTTGGACTGATGGTAATGGTTTCTGTTTTGACAGGGGCATCCTGGGATCAGTTCTAGCCTTATTGGCCATCTGTTGGTGCAGTTTCTCAGCCTCTAAGATCTTCATCTCCACCCTGGAGATGCAGGAGCAGCAGCTGCTGGTGTTTTATCCGTGTGTCCTGCTGTACGGACTATTCACGCTGCTCACTGTCTTCTAACTGCCGGACTAGATGCGCACACACCATCAGAACTGATTTTAAATCTGAGGTTTTTATGCTAAATAAAAAATCTTTTATGATGTTGTTATTAGTTATTGAATAAATATTTCCTTATTACACAAAGTTTCTTTGATTGGGATACATCAGATTGTCATTTATTGGTCTTGTGATTATAAATTAATACACACACACACACACACACACACACACACACACATACATATATATATGTATATATATATATACATATATATAAGTGTATATGGCAAGCCGTTTAGGAAACTAATATATATATAATATATCTGAATATATTGATTGAAAGTCTGAATATATTGATTGAAAGTCTGAATATATTGAATGAAAGTCTGAATATATTGATTGAAAGTTTGAATACATTGAATGAAAGTCTGAATATATTGATTGAAAGTCTGAATATATTGAATGAAAGTATGAATATATTGAATGAAAGTTTGAATATATTGATTGAAAGTCAGAATATATTGATTGAAAGTCTGAATATATTGATTGAAAATCTGAATATATTGAATGAAAGTCTGAATATATCGAATGAAAGTTTGAATATATTGATTGAAAATCTGAATATATTGATTGAAAATCTGAATATATTGATTGAATATCTGAATATATTGAATGAAAGTCTGAATATATCGAATGAAAGTTTGAATATATTGATTGAAAGTCTGAATATTTTGATTGAAAGTTTGAATATATTGAATGAAAGTTTGAATATATTGATTGAAAGTCTGAATATATCGATTGATAGTCTGAATATATTGATTGAAAGTTTGAATATATTGAATGAAAGTCTGAATATATTGATTGAACGTCTGAATATATTGATTGAAAATCTGAATATATTGAATGAAAGTCTGAATATATTGATTGAAAATCTGAATATATTGATTGATAGTCTGAATATATTGATTGAAAGTCTGAATATATTGAATGAAAGTCTGAATATATTGATTGATAGTCTGAATATATTGATTGATAGTCTGAATATATTGAATGAAAGTTTGAATGCATTGATTGAAAGTCTCAATATATTTATTGAAAGTCTGAATGTATTGAATGAAAGTCTGAATATATTGAATGAAAGTTTGAATATATTGAATGAAAGTCTGAATATATTGAATGAAAGTCTGAATATATTGAATGAAAGTCTGAATATATTGATTGAAAGTCTGAGTACATTGAAAGTTTGAATATATTGAATAAAAGTCTGAATATATTGAATGAAAGTTTGAATATATTGAATGAAAGTCTGAATATATTGAATGAAAGTCTGAATATATTGAATGAAAGTCTCAATATATTGATTGAAAGTTTGAATATATTGATTGATAGTCTGAATATATTTAATGAAAGTCTGAATACATTCCATGAAAGTTTGAATATATTGATTGAAAGTCTGAATATATTGATTGAACGTCTGAATATATTGATTGAAAATCTGAATATATTGAATGAAAGTCTGAATATATTGAATGAAAGTCTGAATATAATGAATGAAAGTCTCAATGTATTGAATGAAAGTTTGAATATATTGAATGAAAGTCTGAATATATTGATTGAAAGTCTGAATATATTGATTGAAAGTCTGAATATATTGAATGAAAGTCTGAATATATTGATTAAAAGTTTGAATATATTGAATGAAAGTCTGAATATATTGAATGAAAGTCTGAATATATTGAATGAAAGTTTGAATATCTTGAATGAAAGTCTGAATATATTGAATGAAAGTCTGAATATATCGAATGAAAGGTTGAATATATTGATTGAAAGTCTGAATATATTGATTGAAAGTCTGAATATATTGAATAAAAGTCTGAATATATTGATTGAAAGTTTGAATATATTGAATGAAAGTCTGAATATATTGATTGAAAGTCTGAATATATTGAATGAAAGTCTGAATATATTGAATGAAAGTTTGAATATATTGATTGAAAGTCTGAATATATTGATTGAAAGTTTGAATATATTGAATGAAAGTCTGAATATATTGAATGAAAGTCTGAATATATTGAATGAAAGTTTGAATATATTGATTGAAAGTCTGAATATATTGATTGAAGTCTGAACATATTGAATGGAAGTTTGAATATTTTGATTGAAAGTCTGAATATATTGAATGAAAATTTGAGTGTATTGATTGAAAGTCTGAATATATTGAATAAAAGTTTGAATATATTGATTGATAGTCTGAATATATTGAATGAAAGTTTGAATATATTGAATGAAAGTCAGAATATATCGATTGATAGCCTGAATATATTGATTGATTGTCTGAACATATTGATTGAAAGTCTGAATATACTGATTGATAGTCTGAATATATTGATTGAAAATCTGAATATATTGATTGAAAGTCTGGATATATTGATTGATAGTGTGAATATATTGAATGAAGGTTTGAATATTTTGATTGAAAGTCTGAATATATTGATTGAAAGTCTGAATATATTGAATGAAAGTCTGGATATATTGAATGAAAGTCTGAACATATTGATTGAAAGTCTGAATATATTGATTGAAAGTCTGAATATATTGAATGAAAGTTTGAATATCTTGAATGAAAGTTTGAATAAATTGATTGAAAGTCTGAATATGTTGAATGAAAGTTTGAATATATTGATTGAAAGTCTGAATATATTGATTGAAAGTCTGAATA
Organism: Melanotaenia boesemani; assembly: GCF_017639745.1. Lineage (NCBI taxonomy): Eukaryota > Metazoa > Chordata > Actinopteri > Atheriniformes > Melanotaeniidae > Melanotaenia > Melanotaenia boesemani. The sequence goes on from NC_055701.1 coordinate 685,911, forward strand.
TATTGAATGAAAGTCTGAATATATTGAATGAAAGTCTGAATATATTGATTGATAGTCTGAATATAATGAATGAAAGTCTGAATATATTTATTGAAAGTCTGAATATATTGAATGAAAATTTGAATATATTGATTGAAAGTCTGAATATATTGAATGAAAGTCTGAACATATTGATTGAAAGTCTGAATATATTGATTGAAAGTCTGAATATATTGATTGATAGTCTGAATATATTGAATGAAAGTTTGAATATATTGATTGAAAGTCTGAATATATTGATTGAAAGTCTGAATATATTGAATGAAAGTTTGAATATATTGATTGAAAGTCTGAATATATTGAATGAAAGTTTGAATACATTGATTGAAAGTCTGAATATATTGAATGAAAGTTTGAATGTATTGATTGAAAGTCTGAATATATTGATTGAAAGTCTGAATATATTGAATGAAAGTCTGAATATATTGATTGATAGTCTGAATATAATGAATGAAAGTCTGAATATATTGATTGAAAGTCTGAATATATTGAATGAAAGTCTGAACATATTGATTGAAAGTCTGAATATATTGAATGAAAGTTTGAATATATTGATTGAAAGTCTGAATATATTGAATGAAAGTCTGAACATATTGATCGAAAGTCTGAATATATTGAATGAAAGTCTGAATACATTGAATGAAAGTCTGAATATATTGAATGAAAGGTTGAATATATTGATTGAAAGTCTGAATATATTGATTGATAGTCTGAATATATTGAATGAAAGTTTGAATATATTGATTGAAAGTCTGAATACATTGATTGAAAGTCTGAATATATTGAATGAAAATTTGAATATATTGATTGAAAGTCTGAATATATTGAATGAAAGTTTGAATATATTGATTGAAAGTCTGAATATATTGAATGAAAGTTTGAATATATTGATTGATAGTTTGAATATATTGAATGAACGTTTGAATATATTGAATGAAAGTCTGAATATATCAATTGATAGTCTGAATATATTGATTGATAGTCTGAACATATTGATTGAAAGTCTGGATATATTGAATGAAAGTCTGAATATATTGAATGAAAATTTGAATATATTGATTGAAAGTCTGAATATATTGAATGAAAGTCTGAACATATTGATTGAAAGTCTGAATATATTGAATGAAAGTCTCAATGTATTGAATGAAAGTTTGAATATATTGAATGAAAGTCTGAATATATTGATTGAAAGTCTGAATATATTGAATGAAAATTTGAATATATTGATTGAAAGTCTGAATATATTCAATGAAAGTTTGAATATATTGATTGAAAGTCTGAATATATTCAATGAAAGTTTGAATATATTGATTGATAGTTTGAATATATTGAATGAACGTTTGAATATATTGAATGAAAGTCTGAATATATCAATTGATAGTCTGAATATATTGATTGATAGTCTGAACATATTGATTGAAAGTCTGAATACATTGATTGAAAGTCTGAATATATTGAATGAAAATTTGAATATATTGATTGAAAGTCTGAATATATTGAATGAAAGTCTGAACATATTGATTGAAAGTCTGAATATATTGAATGAAAGTCTCAATGTATTGAATGAAAGTTTGAATATATTGAATGAAAGTCTGAATATATTGATTGAAAGTCTGAATATATTGATTGAAAGTCTGAATATATTGAATGAAAGTCTGAATATATTGATTAAAAGTTTAAATATATTGAATGAAAGTCTGAATATATTGAATGAAAGTCTGAATATATTGAATGAAAGTTTGAATATATTGATTGAAAGTCTGAATATATTGAATGAAAGTCTGAATATATTGAATGAAAGTTTGAATATATTGATTGAAAGTCTGGATATATTGATTGAAAGTCTGAATACATTGATTGAAAGTCTGAATATATTGAATGAAAATTTGAATATATTGATTGAAAGTCTGAATATATTGAATGAAAGTTTGAATATATTGATTGAAAGTCTGAATATATTGAATGAAAGTTTGAATATATTGATTGATAGTCTGAATATATTGAATGAAAGTTTGACTATATTGAATGAAAGTCTGAATATATCAATTGATAGTCTGAATATATTGATTGATAGTCTGAACATATTGATTGAAAGTCTGGATATATTGAATGAAAGTCTGAATATATTGATTGATAGTCTGAATATATTGATTGAAAGTCTGAATATATTGATTGAAAGTCTGAATATATTGAATGAAAGTCTGAATATATTGATTGATAGTCTGAATATATTGATTGATAGTCTGAATATATTGATTGAAAGTCTGAATATATTGATTGATAGTCTGAATATATTGATTGAAAGTCTGAATATATTGAATGAAAGTCTGAATACATTGATTGATAGTATGAATATATTGATTGAAAGTCTGAATATATTGATTGAAAGTCTGAACATATTGATTGAAAGTCTGAATATATTGATTGAAAGTCTGAACATATTGATTGAAAGTCTGAATATATTGATTGATAGTCTGAATATATTGATTGAAAGTCTGAATATATTGAATGAAAGTCTGAATATATTGATTGAAAGTCTGAATATATTGAATGAAAGTCTGAATATATTGATTGAAAGTCTGAATATATTGAATGAAAGTCTGAATATATTGAATGAAAGTTTGAATATATTGATTGAAAGTCTGAATATATTGATTGAAGTCTGAATATATTGAATGGAAGTTTGAATATTTTGATTGAAAGTCAGAATATATTGAATGAAAATTTGACTATATTGATTGAAAGTCTGAATATATTGAATGAAAGTTTGAATATTTTGATTGAAAGTCTGAATATATTGATTGAAAGTCTGAATATATTGAATGAAAGTTTGAATATATTGAATGAAAGTCTGAATATATTGAATGAAAGTCTGAATATATTGAATGAAAGTCTGAATATATTGATTGAAAGTCTGAGTACATTGAAAGTTTGAATATATTGAATAAAAGTCTGAATATATTGAATGAAAGTTTGAATATATTGAATGAAAGTCTGAATATATTGAATGAAAGTCTGAATATATTGAATGAAAGTCTCAATATATTGATTGAAAGTTTGAATATATTGATTGATAGTCTGAATATATTTAATGAAAGTCTGAATACATTCCATGAAAGTTTGAATATATTGATTGAAAGTCTGAATATATTGATTGAACGTCTGAATATATTAATTGAAAATCTGAATATATTGAATGAAAGTCTGAATATATTGAATGAAAGTCTGAATATAATGAATGAAAGTCTCAATGTATTGAATGAAAGTTTGAATATATTGAATGAAAGTCTGAATATATTGATTGAAAGTCTGAATATATTGATTGAAAGTCTGAATATATTGAATGAAAGTCTGAATATATTGATTAAAAGTTTGAATATATTGAATGAAAGTCTGAATATATTGAATGAAAGTCTGAATATATTGAATGAAAGTTTGAATATCTTGAATGAAAGTCTGAATATATTGAATGAAAGTCTGAATATATCGAATGAAAGGTTGAATATATTGATTGAAAGTCTGAATATATTGATTGAAAGTCTGAATATATTGAATAAAAGTCTGAATATATTGATTGAAAGTTTGAATATATTGAATGAAAGTCTGAATATATTGATTGAAAGTCTGAATATATTGAATGAAAGTCTGAATATATTGAATGAAAGTTTGAATATATTGATTGAAAGTCTGAATATATTGATTGAAAGTTTGAATATATTGAATGAAAGTCTGAATATATTGAATGAAAGTCTGAATATATTGAATGAAAGTTTGAATATATTGATTGAAAGTCTGAATATATTGATTGAAGTCTGAACATATTGAATGGAAGTTTGAATATTTTGATTGAAAGTCTGAATATATTGAATGAAAATTTGAGTGTATTGATTGAAAGTCTGAATATATTGAATAAAAGTTTGAATATATTGATTGATAGTCTGAATATATTGAATGAAAGTTTGAATATATTGAATGAAAGTCAGAATATATCGATTGATAGCCTGAATATATTGATTGATTGTCTGAACATATTGATTGAAAGTCTGAATATACTGATTGATAGTCTGAATATATTGATTGAAAATCTGAATATATTGATTGAAAGTCTGGATATATTGATTGATAGTGTGAATATATTGAATGAAGGTTTGAATATTTTGATTGAAAGTCTGAATATATTGATTGAAAGTCTGAATATATTGAATGAAAGTCTGGATATATTGAATGAAAGTCTGAACATATTGATTGAAAGTCTGAATATATTGATTGAAAGTCTGAATATATTGAATGAAAGTTTGAATATCTTGAATGAAAGTTTGAATATATTGATTGAAAGTCTGAATATATTGAATGAAAGTTTGAATATATTGATTGAAAGTCTGAATATATTGATTGAAAGTCTGAATATATTGAATGAAAGTCTGAATATATTGAATGAAAGTCTGAATATATTGATTGATAGTCTGAATATAATGAATGAAAGTCTGAATATATTTATTGAAAGTCTGAATATATTGAATGAAAGTCTGAACATATTGATTGAAAGTCTGAATATATTGAATGAAAGTCTCAATGTATTGAATGAAAGTTTGAATATATTGAATGAAAGTCTGAATATATTGATTGAAAGTCTGAATATATTGATTGAAAGTCTGAATATATTGAATGAAAGTCTGAATATATTGATTAAAAGTTTAAATATATTGAATGAAAGTCTGAATATATTGAATGAAAGTCTGAATATATTGAATGAAAGTTTGAATATCTTGAATGAAAGTCTGAATATATTGATTGAAAGTTTGAATATATTGAATGAAAGTCTGAATATATTGAATGAAAGTCTGAATATATTGAATGAAAGTTTGAATATATTGATTGAAAGTCTGAATATATTGATTGAAGTCTGAATATATTGAATGGAAGTTTGAATATTTTGATTGAAAGTCAGAATATATTGAATGAAAATTTGAGTATATTGATTGAAAGTCTGAATATATTGAATGAAAGTTTGAATATTTTGATTGAAAGTCTGAATATATTGATTGAAAGTCTGAATATATTGAATGAAAGTCTGGATATATTGATTGAAAGTCTGAATTTATTGAATGAAAGTCTCGATATATTGATTGAAAGTCTGAATATATTGAATGAAAGTCTGAATATATTGATTGAAAGTCTGACTATATTGATTGATAGTCTGAATATATTGATTGAAAGTCTGAACATATTGAATGAAAGTCTGAATATATTGAATGAAAGTCTGAATATATTGATTGATAGTCTGAATACAATGAATGAAAGTCTGAATATATTGATTGAAAGTCTGAATATATTGATTGAAAGTCTGAATATATTGAATGAAAGTCTGAATATATTGAATGAAAGTCTGAACATATTGATTGAAAGTCTGAATATATTGAATGAAAGTTTGAATATATTGATTGAAAGTCTGAATATATTGATTGAAAGTCTGAATATATTGAATGAAAGTCTGGATATATTGATTGAAAGTCTGAATATATTGAATGAAAGTCTGAATATATTGATTGAAAGTCTGAATATATTGATTGATAGTCTGAATATATTGATTGAAAGTCTGAATATATTGAATGAAAGTCTGAATATATTGATTAAAGTCTGAATATATTGAATGAAAGTCTGAATATATTGATTGAAAGTCTGAACATATTGAATGAAAGGTTGAATATATTGATTGAAAGTCTGAATATATTGATTGATAGTCTGAATATATTGAATGACAGTTTAAATATATTGAATGAAAGTCTGAATATATTGAATGAAAGTCTGAATATATTGAATGAAATTTTGAATATATTGAATGAAAGTCTGAATATATTGATTGAAAGTCTGAATATATTGAATGAAAGTCTGAATATATTGATTGAAAGTCTGAATATATTGATTGAGAGTCTGAATATATTTAATGAAAGTCTGAATATATTGATTGATAGTCTGAATATAATGATTGAAAGTCTGAATATATTGAATGAAAATCTGAATATATTGATTGAAAGTCTGAATATATTGATTGATAGTCTGAATATATTGATTGAAAGTCTGAATATATTTAATGAAAGTCTGAATATATTGATTGATAGTCTCAATATATTGATTGATAGTCTGAATATATTGAATGAAAGTTTGAATATATTGATTGAAAGTCTGGATATATTGATTGAAAGTCTGAATATATTGAATGAAAGTCTGAACATATTGATTGAAAGTCTGAATATATTGAATGAAAGTTTGAATATATTGATTGAAAGTCTGAATATATTGAATGAAAGTCTGAACATATTGATCGAAAGTCTGAATATATTGAATGAAAGTCTGAATACATTGAATGAAAGTCTGAATATATTGAATGAAAGGTTGAATATATTGATTGAAAGTCTGAATATATTGATTGATAGTCTGAATATATTGAATGAAAGTTTGAATATATTGATTGAAAGTCTGAATACATTGATTGAAAGTCTGAATATATTGAATGAAAATTTGAATATATTGATTGAAAGTCTGAATATATTGAATGAAAGTTTGAATATATTGATTGAAAGTCTGAATATATTGAATGAAAGTTTGAATATATTGATTGATAGTCTGAATATATTGAATGAAAGTTTGACTATATTGAATGAAAGTCTGAATATATCAATTGATAGTCTGAATATATTGATTGATAGTCTGAACATATTGATTGAAAGTCTGGATATATTGAATGAAAGTCTGAATATATTGATTGATAGTCTGAATATATTGATTGAAAGTCTGAATATATTGATTGAAAGTCTGAATATATTGAATGAAAGTCTGAATATATTGATTGATAGTCTGAATATATTGATTGATAGTCTGAATATATTGATTGAAAGTCTGAATATATTGATTGATAGTCTGAATATATTGATTGAAAGTCTGAATATATTGAATGAAAGTCTGAATACATTGATTGATAGTATGAATATATTGATTGAAAGTCTGAATATATTGATTGAAAGTCTGAGCATATTGATTGAAAGTCTGAATATATTGATTGAAAGTCTGAACATATTGATTGAAAGTCTGAATATATTGATTGATAGTCTGAATATATTGATTGAAAGTCTGAATATATTGAATGAAAGTCTGAATATATTGATTGAAAGTCTGAATATATTGAATGAAAGTCTGAATATATTGATTGAAAGTCTGAATATATTGATTGAAAGTCTGAATATATTGATTGAAAGTCTGAATATATTGAATGAAAGTTTGAATATATTGAATAAAAAGTCATGACGCCATCAAGGTGCATGCGCCATCCTGTGTCAAAGGTCAAAGATGTCAGCATGAGTGAGACAGCAAGAAATTTAGTGGCAGCCATTCTTTCAAATGAAGCGATCCTGAACTCGCCAAAATAATATTAACGTCCACAATTTACAATTCAATTCTGCTGAAGAAGAAGTGCAGTCACTCTTTCATCGCAGAAGACCGACCGCGGGCCAGTCAGTTAGTGCTCATCAGGCTAGCCTGAATGTTAGCAACATGCCTTCTACTCCAATGGAACCTTTGACAGTTCCGACCTATAACTTTTGTCCATTCACTCGAAAGGGACCCAGATACAAGAGGTAAGAATGTAGTTGAATGCATTTAAATTTCGGATGGAAAATGTTTAAACGCTAATGCTAATCGTTTAGCCTAACAGCTCAGAATCGTAGATGCAAATAAAACGTGTGACTGCGATCTCAGTAATAAGCCCTGAAAAACTCTGATACTATTCATCTAGCTAACATGTCTATGCTTTTGATTTTTCATTAGGCCCAGTAACATTATTTCCCATTTTATTTAAATATATAATCTAATCAGACTGGCATGATTTATGAAATAATCCGATCTAAAGGATTTGATTTAAGGTACTAATGTATGAGTCTTGTCAGGCTTTATTTGGTGGTAAATGTTTTGTAAATGTAAATATTTAGGATAACAACCACAACAAAAATCATTCATATCAATCAATTCACCATTCAGTGTATCACACTGTGTTATAACTGTGGTGAATTATATATGTTATAAAGTTGAATGGTATACCACTGTACGATACAAATGTTCACAATAGAACACAAACTGCATTTAAAAATAAACAGGTTGTTTAACACAGCCGTTTATGTTTGTAAGAAAGATGTGAACATGTATAAATGTTTATTAAATCCTCTTTTCCTAAATGTGTCTTAGGATTCAGGCACCATTCAACAGTACATGTTCTGTGTCTCAACCATTCACCGAAGAAGTCATTCTCCTGCCAGACCACACATACACACAAGTGCCAAGGCGTGCCAGGAAAGCTTGGCTTTTTGAAAATGGACTTATCAAATCTGCTGTGGAATTTAGCTGTGACTGGAACTCTGAGAAAGTAATGCGGGCAATAACTGCGGCCTTCCACCCAGCTGTGGAGGGATGCAGGTAAGCGTTGATCCGTTATGTCACATTTGTTACCCATTTTAAATAATTTGTGTATTTAGGTAACAATGCAATACATTATAATAAGAAAGGATAACTTTGCATGTTTGTGTGAATATAGATATTTTTTATATTCCTTGTTGCTGCTGGCAATCTTATACTCCAAATGTAAAATAACCACAGAACAGATAACAAACTTTGGTCAAATGAATATGTTTTTAAGAATTCCCTTATAAATTATATTTAATTAATATTGCTTAGTTAATCTGGCTGACATTAAAAATGACACAATGTAAATTTTTTATGCATTTTACAGACAAATTATGCATTAAAATGAAAACCCTTTCCATATAGTATAATGTGGTCCAATGATTTTTACATTCCTGATTGTTAAGACTGTTAGGACCACAGTTCCAAAAAAATTAGAAAAACTACATGACAGAAAGAGGACTACATTAAATTCACTGTGTTAAGTTTAGCATCACTGTTATAAATCCAATTTCTTTTATTACATATTGATCCACAAATAATTGTGATAAACAGTATTTTCATTTTCAGATAATTTCAAGCCAGTGAGTTAAGGATTATATAATAACATAAATATGCACATTCATCCTTTCAAAGAATAATGAACTTTAAATTCTTAATAATTTTCAGGCATTTCAGAATGTTAAATTCAGAAATTTTGATTTACATTGTACTTTTCATTCCCTCAGGTTGCAAATCTTGCTGCCATGCCACAATAAACTAGTTGAGCCATCTCTAACTGCCAATCAGACTTTGAGTGGAGACCTTGTGAAAAAAATTGTTTCACCAGAAATCCATTTACATCAGGCCTGACAAGGTTATTCTAAGTGAGGAAAAAGAATCTGTAAGTAGTTGTTTAGATAATTTCATGAAATATTTGACAATTTAAAGACAGTCAATGTGGCGATACTAGTGGATGTTTTCAAGCACGCACTGTTACTTTTAATCTTGACATAAGTTTCTTTAGGTTGTTTTGTGTGTTCTAGTGTTTTGCACAGGATTCCTTATTGCTTGTTGTATTTTTATCTTTTTATTGACAGTCATCTTCTGATGGCAAGCGAAGCCATTTAGACAGGCAGGCTTTGGATACAGACAAAATGGGTAAATATGTTTATCTTTATGCATTTATAAAGAAACTTGAAATGATGCTGATTGTGTGTTTGTTATATGTTGCACCTATTTCACCCTTTATTGGGCTTTTACCTGGTAATGTGAACTGCATGTCTGTGAAGGAGGTCCTGCATTCTTGCTATAAGTTCAATGAAATACAGCACAGTTCTTCTGACACCTAGACTAACTTGTGTTATTCAGACTGCATCATTTGCTATACTTACTGATTTACTTTAAATCAGCTGCTCCTTGTTATTGCTGAGGGTGAAAGAGGGGCTGGCCATGCATGCACTGTGACTTTGTATAGGAGGGATAGTGTGTAGTGGTGAGTGCAAAAATGTATTCTCAGGTTGCAAGTAGAGCCTTGTAAGGGTACAAGTCAGATTTAAATTTATTTCAAGTATAAATAGTTTTGTGCAGAAAAAATGTAATACTTTATATTAATCGTTACACATAATACATACATTGTTCAAGCCCAAATAGGATCTCATGTTTACTGTTATATAAGCTAGTTTTTATGTAAATCTATTCATTCATTCATTCATTCATTATCTTAATCGTTTAGTCCATTACGGGTCCCGGGTAAGCTGGAGCCTATCCCAGCATTTTAGCAGGTGAGAGGCAGGTACACCTGGACAGGTCACCAGTCTGTCGCAGGGCCAACACAGATAGACAAACAACCATTCACACACACACACTCACTCCTAGGGAGAATTTAGAATAACCAATTTACCTAACATGCATGTCTTTGGACGGTGGGAGGAAGCCAGAGAACCCGGAGAGAAGGCTTGAACAGGCAACCTTCTTGCTGTGAGGCTGCGGTGCTAACCACCACGCCAAAATCTAAAATTTTTCTATTTTCTTACAGCCCCTGGTAGTGTGCTTGCCTTTTCCAAAGAAACTGTCGAGGCCCAGTCCTTCACCAGCAATACCCCTTCCATCCTAAGTGGTGATCAAGTTTTCTTTTGTGTTGCCACCGAAGACATCAGGACCAAAGAACCTTCTATCTCAGCTGACGCCCTTACCATGACCACTAATGATGCTGTCGTCACTATTGCTGAGCCCCTCCCCTTGTCCAGTGGAACTGATGCCATTGCCAGTGGAAACACAGGTTCTTTGTTGATTGGTCCCACTGTCAGTGATGTCACCTCTAGACAGTCCCATAGTCTCACCCAAGCCTGTGCATCTGGCCTTAGTTCATCCAGTACATCTTACAGGTTCGTCTTTTGTACATATTTGTGTCTTTACATGCAGTTTTAACATAGTCTTTATAAAACTGGGTATTATTTACAGTAAATTTTTATTGAGATGCTAACTATTGGTCATAATAGAGGGTAGGAACAAATTACCTATGTAGTCGCATGTGTTGGAGGACTCGTTGGATACTAGATGAATGTGGCCCAACTCAGTTGTTATTAGACCCTCAAGTTTTGTCTTAGTCCTGTCAGAGTGCAACTGTGTCACTGTCAGAAGTTAGTACCATAACAATGTCTATTATAAGATATTGCTACTTTATTTTGTAGTAGATACCTTGACCTTTTTGAGGAAGAATACAATGCTGATGACCCTGAACTCATGGAAGCCATCTCAATGTCTTTAGATTCCAGCACAAGTGAGAGGTCAGTTGAAGAAAGTATCTCAAGTTAAAATGTAATGCAGAAAATGAATAACATCAACTGTCTAGACTAGTAGAAAATGAAAATTAAAGCTGCCACCTAACTGGGTCAGAAATATTTTTGTATGTACAGTATGCAGAATATTTTTTTTTCTTTGCCTGATATCCAATAACTTCTGTCATCATTTTGTCAACAATACATTTTTTTTAATTCATGGTGATTGATTTCTCTGTAGTAAATATTACCCATTCTATAACATGCATTATATATTAGAGTTTTACAATATTTGGTAATTTTGTTGTTTTGTTTTACAGCATATGTTGTATTACGGTTAAGTGGCTGAGTTTTTACTAAAGACATTAACATTTCCTATTGTTTATTATTGTTTCAGTGATTTGAAGATGACTTTAGAGAAAATTGTGGAGGGTATTGCTTCTAGAGTAAATAATGAAAGCGTTGTACGCTTCAATATTATAAGAAGAAATGTGTGGGATGGAGCATCCAGAGCCATGAGCAGATCCAATTTTTCGCCTGAGAAGAAGGTAGATGTCAAGTTTACTGATGACTATGGAATTTCTGAGGGTGCTGTGGACAATGGAGGACCTACTTGGGAGTTTTTCAGACTGTCTCTACAAGAAATCAAGGACAAAATTGGCATCTTTGAGGGTCCCCCTAATGCCAAAGTCCTTACATGCAACTCTAAAGGTACATATGATTATACGTACATATTGCTGTAAGATGCCACCATTGGATTTCTTGTGGATCAACAAGTACATTTTACCTGATATTTTTTGTGGCAAATCGTAAGACTTTCTCTTATCCCACACAGATGGGTGTTTTTGTGACATTAAAATTATTTGTGATGTAACCATTGAATGCCTGATTTTTTTTTTTATTGCATTTGATAACAGCAATGAAAGACAATGGATACTTCAATGCTGGCCAGATAATGGCAATGTCTATTGCCCACGGGGGACAGAGTCCATGTTTCCTGTCTGAAATCTTGTATGAGTGTCTTCAAAAGGGCCCAGACAATGTGAGGGTCAAACCAGAACATATCATCGATGAAGAAACAAGGTCACAGGTGCAGTCTGTAAGTAAATTACTTTTGTGTCTCTCGATTTTAAGAATTTTTTGTTTTGCATGCACCCATCAACATACAAGTCAAACAGTTAAGCTGATAGTTGTACATCCTAATTTAAAAAAAGTCTATATACTGTATATTTATATATATATATATATATATATATATATATATAGTTTTATTTTAGTTTTTTTTTATAGGTTTTCAAAGTAATTTTGTTTAAATACAAGATCACAATTTCATTAAAAAATATCATCTTGGCATAAGTACACACAACTTCTTCAGTACTTGGTTGAGCCAAAGAGCTGGACAAATCTTTCTAACTCATTCAGTTGCATAGAAGAGTTAAGCTAAGTGCAGAAATGCTCCTTAAATATGTATTTATAAACATATAAATATAAATAGATATTTAAAATCTTTTTTTATATTTTTAGATCTTAGAGGCTGAAACTGAATCCCAACTCCAAGATGCAGTTGCTCACGCAGCCAGCTTGATTGATCTCGCTGGTCACAGTGTTCGCATAACACTGGCAAACAAACAAGAGACTGCATCAGACTTGGCTCACTGGTATATCCTCCAACGGACCCGTGCTGCTTTTGAAAGGTATGTTTATGTCTGAGCACAACCTATAACTGACAAAAAAAATAGTCTAATTTTTTGGTGACAAAATGGTGGAAATACATGAGATACCATACTGTACAAACAACCAGTACATCCTACCAAACAGACTGTTATGTTAATTGATTGATATAGAGTTCCATAGCATACAGTACCAGTGGAAGTGAAAGTATGAGTCTTTCGGCCTAAAATTTATTGTGGGACCTTAATAATATAACATGTAAAAAAAAAAAGCTAGCTAGCCCCATACCTTCCAATACACATTACAGATTACAGTTTCTTTCCTTTTTACTAGGTTCAGAGATGGCTTAAAGTCTATAGGTGTCCTAGATGCTCTTCAGAGATACCCTCTACAGTTGAAGTGCCTTTTCGTTAAAGGTGAAACAAGTTTAACAGCCTCTGAAGTGGAGAATCTCTTCCAGATCATTCACTCTGAAAGAGGAAGCAATGCATTTCAAGGAGAGTGCCAAACCCTGGCAAGATTATCTTCAGGATGCTGAATGTAAGTTTGGTGTTGGTAATGTTTCAACCTAGGATTCAACAGATTCTTTTCTCAACTGTTTTGACTGCATTCTTCTACAGTGGTACATGACAATAACACATTTTAATTGGATCACTCTCCTTTACTATGTAAAATAGTTCATGTAACATAAATACTTTAGAACTACATTTTAATATAACATGGATTCATTTTGCCCACAAGTTTTCATGTAAAATATCAACAAACCAGCAGATTCATGTCCACCACAATATCTTTACTGATAAATAAATAATAAGAGCCAATTTATGCATCCAACAGACTTGGAGCAAGATAGGTTCACATTTGTTTTGGCCCTCCAGTCTCTTATCTGTTTTTTCTTCTTCTTCTTTCATTTATGTATTTACTGTTAAACGCTTCACTACTTCTATCATATAAACATAACACTTTCAAATTACAGCATAATTACAATAAATGAATGAATGGTTGTTTAAGATAGTTAAACTACTACTATTTTGCTTCTTTTGCATCACTCCAGTGCTGTAATACTTATTTTATAAAAATACCAGTAGGTAGAGTATTAATGTCTTTTTTATTATGTTTACAGGTGAAAGTGAAGTCACTCTGGAGGATATTCTTGTGTTCTTTACTGGATGCGACAACATTCCACCCCTAGGCTTCTCGCCAAGGCCAAGCCTTGAGTTCATTACACATTCCCGATTTCCGCTAGCCAATACTTGTGAAAATATTCTTTGCATCCCAGTTCATGCAGTGTACACTGCATTCAAATCTGACATGGATTTTGCCATACGCAGGAGAGCCTGAGAGGCCATTTATAGAAGGTTTGAGGAGAGTTAAGATGAGGAGTTTAATGTGGGAGCTGTTCCTGCAACCCCAATAGCCAATCTTTTATTCATATTCTTTTGTTTTGTCTTTCACTGTTAATATGTGTTGAAACTGCTTACGAATATTTACCCTATTGTCAGTTCTTTGACCGACCTTTCAGGCTCACGTCCTGTTGTTTCCTCTCTTGGATCTTTAACGACCGGTGAGACTCCAGTCGCGAGGTGATGGGCGAACCTTTCCACCTCGATTCTTGTGGCGCGGGAACAAGCAATTTTACCCCTTTAGAATTCCTGATTATTATCGTCCGCTCATACGGAGATAGACCTGAGGAGTTATTCTGGTAGATAAGCCAACCTTTGGGTCTAGGAGTATGAAGCTACCGTACTATCGTCCTAACAGGATCACTACCTGGTATCGAAGTAATAACCTAGCGAATTCTTATGTCTCTTCGGGCGTTGGGGAATCTGGGGCTCACCTGCTCGTCGTGGTGTCCTCTCCTCTCCTCAGTGGATGTGGACAAATATAAGAGAAATAAGTTTGGTTGGGAAGTTAACCGAAGTTAACTATAACCCTTTTATTCAAGTTTTCTTTTATTGGTACAATACAGAAAAAATAAAAAGAAAGAAAATATAATAAAATTCCCTTTTAGGGGCTTCCCTTTAAGTGGGGATTAAAAGCAGAATATAAGAAATAAGTGCAAAGTAAAAGTTTTCTCACAAGGAGTGTTTTCCGCTTTCGCGGTCTAAGGCTTCTCCAATAATAATTAAATCTCCCTTGGCAAAAGGGCAAAATCTATCCCAGCAAAGGGGTGAAGATCTGTAAAAATCTAACTAAGTCTCCACTAAGTCTCCGTAGAAAAATCTGTAGAATCTGCAAAATCTCCGCAGCAGCTCTTCAAAATCTCCGGACAATCCGACTCTCTTCACCAAATCACCAGTATATATACATAACTTAAAAACCATCCCACTTGATACCTTCCCACTAACAGAAAAAACACTCAAAACCAACCCACTCAGTATTTTTCCATCAGCAGAAAAGCATACGTGAGCATCCTGCAAAGTGGTCCCTCCTTCTGGGTTGCATCAGAGCTGAAGGAAAAGAAGACACTTTTCCCTGCCCCGTTATCTATCTATTCTCACAATTTTACACAAAGGCTGCTTGTTAATATTTTCTGAGTTTGCTGGGAAATTCCGCTCTGCTTTGGAGCGAGCAGATAAGAGGTAACTCCCTTCTTAGACCCAGACCTGCTTCAGGGCCTCTCTCCACTTCTTCAGCAGTGTAAAAAACTCTGTTTCTTATTTGTACCTTATTTGTGAATGCACTCTCTGTAAGCTGCAGAATAATAACAACTAAGCTGTAGCTCTATTAATCAAAACCAAAACCTAATGAACATCACTAAATCTAAGGATAATAATGTAAATAAGCAAGCAAACAGGAATATATGAAATGTGAATAGGTAATACATAACACAGAAAAACATAACTGAGTATTGATCAGGCAGTCCATAAACTCAGTCTTTTGATTATAAACATCATCTCACATCATGCGTGTCATAACAGTCATAGATTCAAACTTTAATAAACTTCTCTCCCTTCTTCACACACTGAGAGCAAAAGCGGTGGTTTCCAGCAGGTGTGAGTTATCTGTCGAGATAAGGGCCTCTGCTTCCTGACCGTTGCCTTAGCAACGCTCTCTGGCCTAGAGCAGTGTTCACGCCACCATTGAAGAGCGCGGCCTTCACACATGATGTGGGTCCATGATAAGAACTATTATTTAATTTTGTTATTCTCTAAAACAGAAAGCTCTTTTAATTTACTGCAATAAAAACAAAGTAATATACATAAAAATTTTTGGTTACATTTGAAAATTTGATTAAAGTCATGTTTTTGTGTTACAGATTTAATAATATGCACTTGATGAATACTTTTTGTTGATAAATGTGAGACACTTTTTGCATTGCAGTCAAACACTCCTCCAACTTAGTACAGTTGTTCCTTTATCTCTGATGACATTTGTAATGTAACCCATAGCAGCATTTAATTAGAGTTAAAATGTAAAAAGTCATTGTTGCATTTGGGCTGTGCCATTTTATGATTTTAGTTTAAGGCACAAAAAATATTTTGGTAACAATTTGGAAAAGATTACAGGATTAAAAAAATAATGTGACATTCGTCTTCACAGATGCAAAGTTATGGTTACAGTTAAAAGGAAATCTCATATTTGATTTTATTCTATTATTGCAAAGTAGAAAATGTTGCTTTTGAGCTTTGTTTTTATTTGGCCTGAACCAGAGAACACATCTGGACAATGGCAGGGTATGATGGTGGTAAACATTTCTGTAATGTTCACTTGCCTTTTTGACATGGAACATTGTTGCGTCAATGTATGTTAAGAGTTGAATGTTCTAGAAAATAAATTATTTTATGTTCCTCTTTTGTGGCTTATTTTCCTTTCAGTGTTTATTTTGGCAGAATATGTGCATCCCAGAATTTCAGTGACATATCACTAGAAAACTGTATTTATTCAAAAACTAACAATTCAGTGTTCATCATCATTAGTAGTTTGTCATGAAAAGAGTATTTTGAGTAGTTATACATCTCCAACATTTGACGTTTAATTTTGTGCTTTTCTCAGACCTGGTATAACTGGAGTAGCTGTAGATGCAAGTGCTCTTTCTATCTGACATGAATATAGTTACAGAACAGTAACAATCACCAGCAAACTTAAGTATTTTGTTGAAGTAGGTTACATGCTGTGACAAAGAGTTCTATCCCATGATTACTGTCATCAGTTAAGGGATTGATTGTTCTTAACTCATTATTCCAGTGGTGGTGCTCCTTAGGGTGCCGCACATGCACACAATGGAGTGGTGGTCTTTCATGTTCAGGAAGTTGGAGCATTCCTTCTGTCCACAGTTGCAGTGGGGAGCTACTTTCCATTGTCCTTAAGCTGTGATGGTTCCACTGGCCTACAAACTCTTCCACAGATCTGTTTATCCTTGGAAGGTAAACATGGTGAAGAGCACTAATGTTAAGTGGGTCGGTGCTATCCAAAATTCCAACATTTTCCATAAAGATAAAAAGTTCTTTAAAATATGCTGAGACCACCCTGTTTAGTTCTCCCCACAATCTTTCAATTCTTTGATTATGAACACTATGTCCAACCATGAAACTACCTCTGTTTGCCCCTCGATTCTCAATCATAAACCGTGCAACATCAATATTCTCACTACCAGCATCACTCCTGACGTGATGTGGGAGTCCAAAAAGTTCAATGGCGTGCTGAAAAAGCTGCAAGGCTGTTGATGCTCTGTTGTCTGTGCAACATCTCAGGTAGGTAATGCAGCGACTATAGCCATCAACTCTGCCATGAAACACAAATCCCCATCGATTTAACTTGTGGTTTGTGTCAATATGCCTGGAATGAGAAGAAATGTATTATTATTTATTTATTTATTTTTTACTCACCACATTGGCTACATAATGGCCTTGTTCAAAATTGATCTTATGTGGCTTTGCTATCATGCTTTTTCTATCAAGAAGGCTGTCCCTTGGTTATATACATTTTTTTTTTTAAAAAACACAATGCAAATATTAAATAGAATATGTTTTGAATTCATCGTAATATGGCTCCCATCCAGTATTATGTAAATTGTTCATGTTTATTTTAATCTTGTAAAGCAAAAAAATGTTTGGGCCTCCTAAATCTATAGTTCATTGACTTTCAGGGGTTTCATGATTGTAGAGATAATCAAATACACAAAAAGCACATACCACACTTGATTTGGGGCCAAGACATTGTAAACCCTCCGTTGAATTGCCCTTCGTCTTCTTAAGGCCCGTCCCACTGGATCTGCTATTCTTAAACGCTCTCGCACTCGCCATCGCTGAACTCTGATCCCTCTTCCTCTCAAACTACCAGTAACATAGGTCTCTCCTGAGCCAGGGGTTAGTGTAAGAACGTCAATAATAAGACGGTCAAGATCACTGTTTGAAATGTTGGTGAAATTCCCATAGTCCACTAAACCAAGCTGTGTCCTGTGGTTGTATAGTGTTCGAATGTTTATTGATAGCATTCGAGATATGGCCATCCAACTAAATCCCAGGTCCCGTAAGTGTGTCAGCTGAGTGGCTGGTATGTTGAACCTTAGAAGAGAAAAATCAATAACTTAAAAAAAGAATCTATTAAAATGCACATAATGTGATAACCTGACCCTACTTCCCTGTCCTAATACTTAAGTTGAAAGCTAGATGATTGTGCACATCATTCTGAACAGGTAATGGATTCTTGTCTACATCAACCTTCATCCCCATATATGTTTATGTATACAGTGCTTACCTTGGCCTTCCTCTCTGAGATGCAGAATATGTGCCCATTCCATGGACTTGTAAATCAGCTTCAGCCTGAAGCGTTATTTCCGTCAACATCTCCTGAAGAGAATCAAAAATTCCTTCAAGAATGAGGCATAATGTTCTCTCAGCAATGTTTTGTTGGTTTTGTTGGCCACGATTATTCATAAGGACTAAGAATGTTGCGATAATGGAAAGATGATCCTCAAGCTGCCGTGATACATACTCCAAACTGTTTGGCCCACTTGGTATGTGACCAGCTGTTGCAAAAAAGTTTTCCAGTTCAACAAAGTATTGGAAAAGTTCTGCTGATGCCATTGTGTAATTCCAAGGTGTTCAAAGGAAATTCACTTATCACAGATAGACAAACAGGAAACTTAAACATTCAATCAATGTTCATGTTCCACCAATATATTCAGATATATTATATATATATATTAATTTCCTAAACGGCTTGCCATATATGTACATATATGTATATATATATATATATATATATATATATACATACATGTATATATATGTATATATACATACATATATATATATGTATATATATACATAACCTGGACTGGACCTTCCTGCTGCTGGAGGAGCTTCTAGAAGCTGCTGATATTGGACATGACTTCCTGTAATGTTTAGTATGGTGGAACCATTGCATGAAAAGAGAAGCAAGATGATGCTACGGGGAACTTTTTAATAATGTTTGTTTCCTCTTTAATCCAGCAGAGGGCACTAAAACATCACAGAGCCTCAACATTTAACAGGAAACATGTTTTTCTTCATCTGAGCCTGCAAAGTGTCACACATTCAGAAAACATGTCGGTTTTTTCTCTCCTTTAAGTCCAAGTCCAGTTTAATATTGTCTGTTTTACTGAAAGCTTCAAATGAAGAAGAATCTGCTGCATCAGAGAGACTGAGGGAGGAAGATGTTAACACAAACAGAACTCATCTTCACACAATATCACAGATTTATGGCTCTGTGAGCAGAACCTGACAGCAACAGAGTTCCTGATGGTCTGCAGACACTTTGCTTCAGAGAAACAGGAGGGGACATCGTGGAGGTGCATGTCCGCAAAGTTAGCTGTGATACTAACATTCCCGGTCAGCTGGATCTGGTCCCTGAGGCGCTCCTTGAGGCGACAGGGTCGACCCCCATGATCTTTCCTGATGGCTGCACAGAAATTCTGCAGAGCTGATCTTCTGCCTGGAAAACTGCTTTTCACCAACTAGACACTGCACCAAATTATCAAGAGCAATTACAGGATCTCATGATCACATGATTACATGATCTCATAATTACATGATCTCACGATTACACGGTCTCATGATTACACGATCACATGATCTCATGATTACATGATCTCATGATTACATGATCTCATGATTACACGGTCTCATGATTACACAATCACATGATCTCATGATTACATGATCTCATGATTACACGATCACATGATCTCATGATTACATGATCACATGATTACACGATCACATGATCTCATGATTACACGATCTCATGATTACACGATCACATGATCTCATGATTACACGATCACATGATTACATGATCTCATGATTACATGATCTCATGATTACACGATCACATGATCTCATGATTACACGATCACATGATTACACGATCACATGATTACATGATCTCATGATTACACGATCACATGATCACATGATCTCATGATTACACGATCTCATGATTACACGATCACATGATTACATGATCTCATGATTACACGATCACATGATCACATGATCTCATGATTACACGATCTCATGATTACACAATCACATGATTACATGATCTCATGATTACACGATCACATGATTACATTATCACATGATCTCATGATTACATGATCTCATGATTACACAATCACATGATCTCATGATTACACGATCACATGATTACATGATCTCATGATTACACAATCACATGATTACATGATCTCATGATTACACAATCACATGATTAACATGATCTAATGACCACATGATCTCATATTACATGATAACACGATCTCATGACCAATATGATCTCATGATTAAATGATCTCATGATCAGGAGCTGAAATGGAGACTCATCAGACCAGCAATGTTTCTCCATCTTCTATTGTCCAGTGTTGGTGAGTGTGTGTGAATTGTAGCCTCAGTTTCCTGTTCTTAGCTGGCAGGAGGAACCCGGTGTGTCTTCTGCTGCTGGAGCCCATCTGCTTCCAGGTTGGATGTGATGTTGAGAGATGCTTTTCTGCATCTACAATGAGTGATGTCTGTTTGAGGAAAACTGATCGTACAGTCTCTGTAACTGCTGTGAACGTGTCTGTTATGTACTTTAGGAGAACTTCCTGTCAGGCTGTGACCTTTGAAGGTAAATGTCAGGACTGAATCTAAAGTGTGGCTTTAACCTGAGAGTTGACCTGGTGTAACACAACCCTGTAATTGGTCAGTTCCTCTGAAGGCCTTGTAACAGTCAAAATACCTGATCTTACATCCTCAGTCTGAAGCAAAGAAAAGCCCAGTTAGCTGAAGTTGTAGCATCAACAATAGCCAAAGATTGTGTTTAAATTATTGAGCATCCACCCCCTCTACGCAGGGAATATATGTGGGGGAACATGTGTGCATGTTTGACAGAAAGCAGAGGGAAAGGGAAGGACAATCCCACGGTGGGAGTGCAAGGAGCAGCCCAGTCTTTCTTCTCCTAACTGTTTGGATTGGTTAAAGCAAACAAATCCCTCTGGCCAAGCGGTAGGCTCAAGACAAGCGCTCCCCGGGCCCCGCGTAGTCCTCCTGCTACTTTACACTAAACTCTTCCAGATGATTTATAGGCTCTCTCCTCTCTGAGGCTTGCTGCTGCTCACCTTTGATTGGCCAGAGCAGGGCTGACAGGCATCTGTGCTCAGTGCTGCGACCCATCATTAACCAGCTTTAACTCGCGTCTTCCTTGCAGCAGTTTATAGTCCTTCTGTTTAAGGATGTAATAAGGACCAACAATGTTTGGTCCATTTCCTGCTTCTGCAGCCGGCTGTCTCAATGTTGAGATGAACCCTGAGGATTTCCTGGAAGGTTGCATCAGCCTGCAGATTGTAGCCCAGACACTGGCCCAAAGATATAACACCAAGATGCACGGCGGCTACAGCCTCATTTTTTACCTGAATTTACAGGTAAAACACCCTGGAGGGAGTTTTCATCCCTGGGTTAGAAAATAAATATGGAAGACTTATATTTGCTCATTCGTGGTGTTTGTTTTCTTTAGTAGAATAATGTTCGGAGAAAGAATTGAATAAAGCCTTTAATAATGTGTCTGGATAGAAGGAAATAAATTATTTACAGATCCTGCCATATTTATGCGATAATGGTCCTGAAATGGCCTGGTCACCTGTCCAGCTGTTCCTGCCTCTCACCTGCTAGCTGCTGGGACAGACTCCAGTCGCCTCATGACCCTGCTTTGGAATATTTCCGTGTATAGAAAATGGTTGTATGGAAATACTCCTGATGAATATCCAGTCCTTCCAGGGGTCACAACTGTCCACACAAACTCAGCCAATCATCCTGAATGCTGCGCGTTACTGCAATTTTATTCAATCACCAAAACTTTGATTCAACTCTGGCCAATCACAGCACTTCTTCAAGTTACCTGGTACACATACATCATCAACTTTACTTCCTGTTTCTGATTATTAGCATGCAACCATGTGACAGAGAAATATTTCTCATCTAAAACAACTCTTTACCACAGTTGTGCATGAAAGTGGAGGTGAACTGCAACATCAGTCCCGTTAAGGTGACCATCAAACTCCGGTAACAGGGAGCAATGCTATTCTAAAATCCCTGGTCTACACTTTCCAGCCCATCATTGGATTTCTTTTGGATTACATACAAAGTGATGTAACTTCCTGTTGTTTTAAAAACATCCGGTCTTTATTGAACATGCCGGTGTCCTCAGTGTTAAGGTCCATTTCTGCTCCCTTACGTACGTAAACAGCGACATCCATTTTAAACATTGTCATATGTCGTTTCCATGCATCTTTTGCGTTGCCATGGTTAAGTCAGTTCCTCCACTAGGGGGCAGTGCTGAGTTCAGAGTTCACTGCCACAAGCTAACGTCAGTTTCAGACACCATTTAGCAGCAGTAATGCGTCACTATGTTTCCAACCACCCAACATGCCCTAAACACACATACAGTCTTTATTCAAAAGCTCATGCAATTTCTGCAGTTGTTCTCGTCTTCGTTCTTCTTCTGCTATTTTGGTCCCTTCCTGATCCGCTGCTCCATCCATTAGTTCTGGGGAGGATCCGTCCCTCCATCAGACCTGTTGAGGTCTGGGTTCTAGGGAGGATCCGTCCCTCCATCAGACCCATTGAGGTCTGTGTTCTGGGGAGGATCCGTCCCTCCATCAGACCTGTTGAGGTCTGGGTTCTGGGGAGGATCCGTCCCTCCATCAGACCTGTTGAGGTCTGGGTTCTGGGGAGGATCCGTCCCTCCATCAGACCCGTTAAGGTCTGGGTTCTGGCACCGTACCAACAGCAGAAAAATGGAAACTGGAGAAACTGAATCAGGGGTCCCAGGATGGATCCCTGTGGAACACCCCTCACTATGGCTGCTCCAGATACGCTATTCCTGCACCAGTGAGATCTTTTTGGTCAATTTTAAAACATATGCATCAGTAAGAACACCTATATCTTATAAGGTAGGACATTTTCCTACAACCTGATTAAAGACAGCAGATAGAAACTAAATATAAATTTTAGTGCAACACTGATAATTTCACGTATTCTTTCCTGGTTTAACAATTAAAGACTGATTACTTTTAAATAGATGTGTGCTGGCTGATGGCTCTCAGTGTCAGACAAAAAGTGATTTTCACATTACTCACCAGCTGCTATGTAAACTTTCCTTCCAAAAGCTAATTTTAGAGTCTGTTATTGTTACAGAAGAAAACTGAAGGCAGGTACATCAATTCTTTATCCTCCAGGGGAAAGTTGAAAAGTTCATTTTGGAGGTCTCAGGCCACAGAAGTACAGAGCAAAGCCAAACTAAATATTCAGGTTGTTTTCCTCCCGCCTGCCGTAGGCCTGGTGCTGCTCCAGATGCTGTTAGAAAAAAAGATTAAATGCACAGATAAAAAAATTGGCCAAGTGTTCCTGAAAGTGTTGGAATCAAGACCGATTAGGGCTTTGAATCATCCACTAAATAAGTTCACAGCAAACCAAAAGCTGGGAAGCAGAAGAGGTTGTTGCTGACTGATGAAGGTTGTAGGAACTTTTCCTTAGATTCCAGGTTGTCTGTTTTACCTACAGTGCAGAAGATGTAACACAAAACCTTCAGTTCATAGTTTTAAACTCATACTTAGGAGCTTTCTATACAACAGAGTAACTTTTATAATAAATCTGAATTGATCCCTCTGCCTCTTTTCCATACGATTTGTCTCGTTTTGTAATTCTGTACTACACACCAACTGGTACATTCAGATGTGTTGAGTGTAAGGAAATCCAGTTTTAGTCAGTTGGATGGAAACTTTGCTGCAGGAAGGATGAACCAGATTATTACCTTAATCATCTAGGAGCTTGATCCGTCAGGCATACAATCCTTTACTGAGATATGCACTCATACAGGAACTAATTAATATTGCACGAATGCTAATCTAAAGATTTTCTATATATTTTTGTCTTCCTTTAACACTTAAACTCACAGAGAAAATAACAGAACCGCTACTACAACTGCTCAAAGTTTGTCCACTGGTGTCCCTGGACCTGGTCTTAACCTATGGCCTGTCCTTTGGTGTGTCCCTGGACCTGGTCCTAACCTGTCCACTGGTATGTCTCTGGACCTATCCTGTGGTCTGGCACTGGTGTGTCTCCGGACCTAGTCCTAACCTATGACCTGTCGACTGGTATATCCCTGGACCTGGTCCTAACCTATGGTCTGTCAACTGGTGTGTCCCTGGACCTGGTCCTAACCTATAGCCTGTCCACTTGTGTTTCCCTGGACTTGGTCCTAACCTATGGTCTGTCCACTGGTGTGTCCCTGGACCTGGTCCTATCCTATAGCCTGTCCATTAGTGTGTCCCTGGACTTGGTCCTAACCTATGACCTGTCGACTGTTATGTCCCTGGACCTGGTCCTAACCTGTGGTCTGGCACTGGTGTGTCCCCGGATCTGGTCCTAATCTATGACCTGTCCACTGGTATGTCCCTGGGGTCTGCTTTATGTGTGTGTACATGTGTGTGCCTGCGACTGTGTGAAAGACAGTGTGTTTTATTAATTGTGTAATCTATTGTGTAAGGCTAGTTTTATTTTTAATATACATGAATTTTTTTAATCATGGGTTGCCCTCAGTGTGAGAAGCGCTGTATAAATAAAGTTTGATTTGCACTGGAATGCAGAGCGTAGTCTCTCTGAGCACCTCCTCTCGTAGAGCACACCATCGTGAGCGAGCGCTGACCCAGAAGGAACCCGACGTTCTGAACTTACCGGTACGGACCTTCCAGCATTTGACTGCGATTCTTCTGCCTGTTTTAATTTACAGAATAAATGTCCTACTCATGATTTTACTTCTGTTGTTTACTTCTTACTTGCCGCCTGCAAAGTACGTCCCAGGAATCCGGTTATACTCAGAAATCAAATCATGGTTCAACATATGAAATGCAGGAAGGAAGATGCTAGAACAGGGATGCAGAAACTTTTTCCTAAACATTTCTCTCTTACCGCCTCCTCCACAGCAGCGTGGCTCCAGGCGGTAAATGCTCCGTGCCACTGCTGGCTCGGTGGGTTGATGTCACAGCAACCTACGATGAAAACACACTGGCAGTTCATATGAAAGCAAACATAATTAATGTGTATGTGAACTTTACGGGTACTTTGCAGACTCTTATCTAAAGTGATGTACAGTATAAATACAACATTACGTAAATTTGCCAAGAACAGAAAAACATGCAGTTCAGAGTAAATTACACTAGGCAAGGCAAGGCAAGGCAAGGCAGTTTATTTGTACAGCACATTTCATGTACAGGACAATTGAAAGTGCTTTACATAAAACAAAGACATTACAGATATTTAGAAATAGTAAAAGGCATCAACACATAATCACAATAAAATAATAAATTACATTAAAATGATTAAAAGCAAGATAAGTTAAAAAGTTACCGTGCAGATTTCATGCATAGACATGAGAAAAGAAATGTTTTTAACCTGGATTTAAAAATGTCTACATTTGGTGAAAGTTTAATCACCACTGGCAGTTTGTTCCATTTGTTTGCAGCATAACAGCTAAATGCTGCTTCTCCAGTTTAGTCTGGACTCTGGTCTGGACTAGTTGACCAGAGTCTTTGGATCTAAGAGCTCTGCTAGGTTTATATTCTCTGAACATATCACAGATGTATTCTGGGCCTAAACCATTCTGGGATTTGTAAACAATCAGAAGGGTTTTAAAATCTATTCTGTGACTGACTGGAAGCCAGTGTAAAGATGTTAAAACTGGTGTGATGTGTTCAGATCTCTTAGTCCTGGTTAAAACTCTAGCAGCAGCGTTCTGGATGAGCTGCAGGTGTTTAATGCACTTTTTAGGAAGTCCTGTTAAAAGACCATTACAGTAATCCAGTCTACTGGAGATGAATGCATGGATGAGTTTCTCTTGGTCTTTCTGGGAGACTAAACTTTTAATTCTGTTGATGTTTCTGAGCTGGTAAAAAGCTTCTTAGTGAAGCTTTGATGTGGATGCTGAAAGTCAGGTCTGAGTCTATCAACACTCCCAGGTTACGAACTTGGTTGGTGATTTTAAGAGCCCGAGTCTCCAGGTGTTTACCAATGCTGACCCTCTTCTCTTTGCTACCAAACAGAATAATCTCAGTTTTGTCTTCATTTAATTGTAGGAAATTCTCCCTCATCCAGGTGTTTATTTGCTCCAGACACTGACACAATAAGTCTATTGGACTGCAGTCATCTGGTGACAGAGACACATAAAGTTGTGTATCATCTGCATAACTTTGATAACTAATGCTATAGTTTGTGATTGTATAATATTGTCACAAAGTAAACACATCTCGTATCGGCCTTCACATCAAGCACATTATTTCGTCTCATGATTTTCCATATTTAGCTTCCAAGCTACCGAAGGAAACACGCCAGCAGATGCATGTTGTCGTATCGGTGTAGAGGTTCCTCTGAAATGTGTGACTTCATGGTGGGAGGCTGTATGGCCTCCCAAGGACCAGGACATGTGGCCTTTCTGCAGGATGAGGTCTAAGTGTATTATCTTGTAAACCTTGTGACGCCCGCCGGCTTATCAGCCAGCCAGGAGAGAGTTGCAGGACGTGCTGGAGACGCTGACAGTGGAGAATGCCCAGCACCCGCCTCCCCTGATCCCTGATTGGCCGCCTTACCCCTCACTCCCCAAACAAGCTGTCCAATCCGGAGAAGAGGCCTCCTTTAAGACAGAGTCATCACCATCATTCGAGGCAGCTGTGGACTGTGGGACACATGCCTGCCAGTTTGAGAAGGATTGTGGATTGTGTGGTTTAGAGACTTTTCTGTGCGAGTTAGAGATTTGGTTTAGTGATAAATACCTTTTTTGTGTTCTGAGCTTTAGTACCATCCCTGCCTGAAAGAAGGAGGTTTTGTGTTTAGTTTGTTAGGAGTTTGGTTTTGTTTTGATAGAAGTCCGCCTGAAAGCGTGTGTTTATTTTGTATGTTAATTAGTCCGCCTGTGAGCGTGTAGCCCGTTTTGGGGACATTTTTGGTTTGTTTGTTTCCTTTGTTACGAAGTAGAGTTAAAAATAATTGTTAAATACCCGGCAGGGACACTTTGAGTTTGTCTGTTTTGTATTATTTGCCGGTTAAGGGTTGTTCGTGTTTTGGAACCCATTTTTGTTAATAAACATTATTGTATTTCATTTACCCTTGGTCCGGCCATTCCTGTGTTACAGTCCTTTTGACCCCTGGACAAAAAGGGGGACGTAACAACCTTTATAGCTAAGGCTTACTCAGCAGTACCATGGAACCAGGCCGGTTCTCTAACCAGCGGTGCCCCAGAATCAGTTTTCAGATCAAGGGTCGCTTCGTTTACGCCAGAGACACCAAGGCTGAACCAGGACGTTCAACAACGATCAATAAACATACAGAACCTAAAACATTCATCATCACTAATATATGCAGCCGATCTACGTCCGTGAAACCGGCTAAAAAGCTGCTAACATTACCATGTGCTAACTCTGCTGAGTCTGTAAAACAGCAGCCTCCACCAAATGATCAGGATCATCATGTGGTCAGAGATAGATCTGTAGCATGCTGCCGTTTACGTTAGAATGCCATCCATCCATCCATTTTCTGCCGCTTATCCGGAGTCGAGTTGTGGGGGCAGCTGCCTAAGCAGGGAAACCCAGACTTCCCTCTCCCCGGCCACATTCACCAGCACATCCGGAGGGATCCCGAGGCGTTCCCAGGCCAGCCGAGAGATGTAATCCGTCCAGCCCAGTCCTCACCAGGGAGGCGTCCAGGAGGCATCCTAACCAGATGCCCGAGCCACCTCATCTAGCTCCTCTCGATGTGGAGGAGCAGCGGCTCTACTCTGAGCCCCTCCCGGATCACAGAGCTTCTCACCCTATCTCTAAGGGAGAGCCCGGCCACCCTGCGGAGAAACTCATTTCGGTCGCTTGTACTCGCAATCTTGTTCTTTCGGTCACTACCCACAGCTCATGACCATAGGTGAGGGTAGGAACGTAGATCAACCGGTAAATTGAGAGCTTTGCCTTTTGGCTCAGCTCCATCTTCACCACGACAGACCAATGCAGAGTCCGCATCACTGCAGACGCCGCACCGATCTGCATGTCGATCTTCCACTTCATCCTTCCCTCACTCGTGAACAAGACCGCAAGATACGTGAACTCCTCCACTTGGAGCAGGACCCTATTGCAGACCCGAAGAGAGCACTCCACCCTTTTCCGGCTGAGGACCATGGTCTCAGACTTGGAGATGCTGATTCTCATCCCAACCGCTTCACACTCGGCTGCGAATCGCTCCAGTGAGAGCTGAAGACCACGGCCCGACGAAGCCAACAGAACCACATCATCCACAAAGAGACCCAATCCTGAAGCCACCGAACCGGATAGGGTTAGGGTTATGTCTGAACAAGGTGTTCGTTATGGACAGTCCATGATGAGCACAGAAGTCCAACAACAAACCACCACTCGGATTTAGATTAGGGGGGCCGCTCCTCCCAATCACGTCCCTCCAGGTCTCACTGTCATCGCCCACGTGAGCATTGAAGTCCCCCAGCAGAACGAGGGTGTCCCCGGAAGGAGTGCTCTCCAACACCCCCTCCAAGGACTCCAGAAAGGGTGGGTACTCTGAACTGCTATTTGCTGCATAAGCACAAACAACAGTTAGGACCCGCCACCCGAAGGCGGAGGGAGGCTACCCTTTCGTCCACCGGGGTAAACCACAACGTACAGGCGCCAAGTTGGGGGGGAATGAACATGCCCACACTTGCTCGGCGCCTCTCAACGGGAGCAACTCCAGAATGGAAGAGGGTCCAGCCCTCTCAAGGACAGTGGTTCCAGAGCCCAAGCCGTACATCGAGGTGAGTCCAGCTATATCTAGCCGGAACCATTCAATTCTATTCGCGCACCAGCTCAGGGTCCTTCCCCACCAGAGAGGTGACACTCCACGTCCCTAGAGCTAGCTTTTGCAGCCGAGGATCAAACCGCCAGGGTCCCTGCCTCTGGCAGCCGCCCAGCTCACACTGCACCCGATCCCTATGGCCCCTCCTGCAGGTGGTGAGCCCACGGGAGGAAAGGCCCATGTCAGCCTTTCGGGCTGAGCCCGACCAGGCCCCATGGGCAAAGGCCCGGCCACCACGTGCTCACCATCGTGCCCCACCTCCAGGCCTGGCTCCAGAGGGGGGTCCCGGTGACCCACATCCGGGCAAGGGAAACCTTGGTCCTTGCTTTCTCATCATCATAGGTGTGATCTGAGCCGCACTTCGTCTGGTCCCTCCCCAAGACACCTGTTTGCCATGGGTGACCCTACCAGGGGCATGAAGCCCCCGACAACATAGCCGCTAGGATTGTCAGGACGCACAAACTCCTCCACCACGATAAGGTGGCGGCTCAGGGAGGAGTTAGCATTAGAATGATGATGGAATAACTTCATACATATCTGTACTAAACAGCCTTTGCCTGCACCGGTACCGCTGAGTCGGTGGCCACCATTATTCAGCTCTGGAAAACCTGGTCGAAAGCCCCTCCCTCTCCCCTACGTCAGCAAGATGGCGCCCGTTTAGTGTGCGTAGTGTCCATCATTTCACACTGGATCTTTGGCTGAAGTTTGGGCAGCATCCGGGTACTTTCAGGGCAGAGTTGTTGCTGAAATGTGGGTGTGAACGCGGTACGCAGCTGAACAGCGTTGGAAGCATGGAAGTGGGGGATTGAGACACACCTTAAGACCACGGACGCGAGGAAGCCATGTTGGTTTGAGCTAACTATCTGATTAACATGATGATGATGAAGCTGGAATGAAAGTAAAGATGAAGATGTGAACGGTCGAACAGAAGCTCAGGAATAAAGTGAATTAATGAGCTTTTAATTGAACCATTACGTGCCACAGCAGCTCCATCTAGATCAGCTTTCTGGCATCTGTCAATATTCCCATTCCTATTATGGACATCAGATCCTGTAATCGCACTAATTGGAGTCATTTGTAAAATAAATATAATGGAGCAGCCTTTAAAAGCGCCTCTGGAGCATTGTGTGTGAGATGGAGATGATAAAATGGCTGCCTTCATGCTCCTTGCTCGTTATCCAGCTCTCCATAAATGATCCAGAAAATGTCCTAATGAACGATCCAGGTGGGAAAGTCGTGAATCCTGGAGGTCTCGCTACCTTTTCCTAGAAGAAGTGTTCTGTTTGTGGGTGACTTGGAGGGGAAACATTCCCAGCTAATGAGCATGCTCAGAGCAAACAACATGGCTGACTGAAGCTCAACCAACGCCTGAAAAAAAAGCTGATATGGAGGCTAATTATGCTTTTATTTACACCTGACCTCAGTCTGTTCACCAGGTTTCCTTCAGAAGTGCTCCAGATCTGAGATTTGTGATTTAAATCAGCTTTCATCCGTGAACAAGTCCTCACCAAGCTTCTGTGATAACGCTGGTATTTTCATAAGGAAAAGGAAAACCAGGCATTCCAGTTTACTGAATGTAAAGATGATTTCTAAAATCTTTGTTATAAAAGAAAAATGCTGAAGTTACACAATTCTAAATGTCCATAGAGCAGGCACATGGTTGCCGTAGCAACAGCCAGGAAGGAACGGCTCTGTTAAAGTGTAAACTGGTGAGATTCTAGGATATTAGCTGATGGGAAGATATAAACGGACATGACTGATTATTATGGCCCAGACGTTTGGGGAGGAGCTTCCTCAGTTCCTTCCTTCATAGTCTCCATCCAGGTCTTTAGAGGCTCCGCCCCCATGTGAGCGTTTGTGTTGAAATATTAATTCCTCACCATGACGGTAGGTGTGCTTCCATAAATTCCTGGTTCTGCAATTTTATTATTAGCTCATTATCTCAGACCAACCCTGGTGGAGCTAAACGGGAACCAGAACCAGGACAGAACATCCTTCACAGCTCTCAGAGACCAGGCTTCATTTCTCTATCTGTCCCTAAACTCCTCCTCCATCACCACCCTGGATAGGCTCGTCTAGAAATGGGCAGTGGTGGGGTGGACCGGGCTTAAGGCTCACTGTCCTCTGGTCCGCCTGGGGTGTCCCCCACGGGGCATGGTGGGTGGGTTATGTGTGACGTGACTGTGTGATGATGAGAGCTTGTGGGTGCGGCGCGGGGGAGGGTGTGAGTGTGGGGTTATATGGGGTGGAGGTTGGAGAAGGTGAAGGGTGGGGGTCGATGGTGCCCTGGTTCCCGGGGTGTGCGGCTGGAACATCGGGGTGTGTGCTGGCCTACGCCGGGTGGTTGTCTGGGGGGACCAGGTCCTCCTTGGCATGGTGCGGGCCCTCCACCCTTGGGGGGGTGGGGAGACTGCCTCTTGGCTCCTGGGGCCCTTTGCTTGGGCTGCCCTGGGTGGCCGGTCCCTGGTGGGGCCGGCGGCTGCCGATCTTGGCCCACTGGGACCTGTGCCCCAAGACCGTGGGGGGCTCTTGCTGGGGCTCTCCTCTGACGCCCTCTGGGCAAGGGCGCTGCTAGAGAGTTTGGGCCCCCCCTTAAAAACTTTGATAGTGTAACACATTCAATTAGCAATTTTAATGATATTTTGACCATCAAAATATCATTAAAAGAAATTAAATTAAAAGAAATGAAAAGAAAAACATGACAGGCTGCTTGGTAGAGAAGCACTAAAAATACAATGAAGTTTATTTAGATTCAATTATTTGCTGCAAGACAGAAACTTTATATTTAAAAACCCATCTATCTTTTTTTAAATACTTAAATAACAAATTATCTCATGATCATTACAAAACAAATTACAAATACAAAACTTAAATACAAAATAACCTCTTCCATGAAAATTAAATGCATTTATAATCTGTGGAGAAACAAGCGGCAATAAATAAGAGGCAAATAGTAAAATAAATGAGGCTCAGAAACAGAAACTGGACCTGACATGGTTTATTGTTTTATATGAACTGAATGTAAAACGGTCACAAGCAAACCACTGTGGAGATTTACAGCCAAACAACGGCTGGAAGCGTCTTTAAAGTTAAATAATCACATTAAAAGGCAGAACTTTGTATAATAAGATATCAAGGAGAGGTAAAGGTGCATTACTGCTGAGTCATGCTGGAAGTCTCATTTACAATCATTCTCCTTACTCAGCGTTTTTCACCAAGAGCCAACGTGGAGTTTTCTCCCTGGAAAACCACTTATCAAGTCCTGAAGTCCAGCTTTCTGTTCTATCAGCTGTTCTATTATATAGTATCTCCAACGATGTAATATCATGTGTAACAGCATCACAATCTTTATTTATGGTGGCCTCCCACTATTTTTTTTACTTAAAGGTAGGGCTGGGCGATTAATCGATAAATCGAATTTTCCATTTCTGGAGATTTATTTTTATGAAAATCTGGATTTTTTTCCATAGTTAGTTAGCAGCAGGCTTCGCCCTCCCTCCACACCAGAACGGTGTTTGTCTGACAGATGTTCAGTAAATTGACCCTTCAGTCACGCCTGGATTTAGCTGTGCGTCTAACTGCAGTCAGAAATGCAGAACTCAACTTAACCCACAAACCCTCGTTAAGAGACAACCTTCATCAGGGGAATTATTCCTGCTGTGGATCCTGTACGATAAGGATCCAGATGGAAAGAGATCACGGATGCGTTGTGTTTCTATGTAAGATATGAAGTGTTTATATGGTGGAAAAGCTACGACATTATATGCTTTATTTTTGCTGGCATTAATTTATATAAATAAATTAATGTTTTTAATAAGTTTATGTTTTGTAAAAAAAAAGAAAAAAAATCGATTAAAATCGGAAATCGGATTTGGTAATAAAAAATCTGAGATTTTATTATTAGGCCAAATCGCCCAGCCCTACTTAAAGGTGCTTTCAGTGATTTCACCAACAATGTGAAGGGAAACTGATCTGACTACCAATCCTCCACGTCATCGTCTCCCTCATGTAGCAACACATGAAGTCTAATTCATCTCCAGATCTGTAGACTCCTGGTTGAAGCTTTAGATTAGTGGGGAACATATATGATGCTATATGCTTGTTGCTGGTTAATCTTCTAGAAAATGTAAATATTTCTCTGGTTGGATTGAAAGCCGTCACCCAGTCTGCTGCACTAGAAATGTTCCTACTGCAAAACAGGAGGATGAGTCCCAAACTACTGACCTGACCTATGTTACAGAGACAGCTGAGAACCATTCACATCAGTCTAAAATAAATACAAACATTTTTTATTTATTATTAATAATTCAGAACGTTTTTTTCTATCATGTTTTTTCTCCACAATAATCAATTCAACACTCAGCTGCTCACCTCCTTCCTCAGGACCACCTGGACATGTTCAGGTGGGGAGGGGTGGGGGTGGGGGTTGTGTTCAGGTGGGGCGGGGTGGGGTGGGGTGGGGGGGTGGGGGGGTTGGGGGGCGTGGGGGGTGGGGTGTCTGGCAGCATCTGCTTCGGCTGCTCTCGTGTCTGTTTTCGAACAAGCGTGATGTTTTTTAGCAGCTTGCTAATCGTTTACCTGCGTTGATTATTTGACTAAAACAGTGAAATGAATAAAATCCAGTTTTCTTCAGGAATGTGAACTAATATGGAGCAAAGTGAGCTAGCTTATATGGACAAAGTTTAGAAGAGACAACAAGCTGATGTTCCACAACTTTCCATCAGACGAACCAACCGACCACCTCGTCTCTGGAAGAACTGGGTGACATACTGTCCACCCCTCTGTTCTCTCTGCAGTCTCAGCTTTTTCTTTTTAAACTTCCCGATGTTTGAGGCATCCTGCTGTCTTACCATCCACTGTCTGTAGCGCTGATGGAGCAGCTGAACCATTTAAGGGAACTATAAAGGGGGGTGGGTGTTCAGAAATGTTTCCAGAACGAAGAAACTTAGTGATACCAATGCATTGTAACTAAATGTTTGCGTGATTATAAGTTTATCATTGAGTTTTAGATCATTTTCTTAGTATTACAATTACATTGAGGCCCTTCTGGGCCCCTAGAATCCTTCCCCTTTACCCCCCTTTTTGGCTCCCCAGCCTTCGGGTGGGGCTGGGGTCGTCTTTGTGGTGGGGTAGCTTGGGTTAGTGCTCCGGGGCCGCTACTGGGGGCCCGGGTCTCTGGGCTGCCCTGGTCTGCCTCTGACCTCCGTAGAGGCGTGGTCACATTTGTTCGATCTCACTCACCACTCTTCATCACTGATCACTCCTCTTCCTCATCCTCTGCATGCTGAGAGTAACTGAGGTGTCCAGTGGGTAAGAGATTATTCTCCTTTCTACAGGGTGAGGGAGACCACCGGTCTACAGGGTGAGGGAGACCACACTTTTCCAGCAGCTTTGAGACCAGTTAAACATGAACCCGGGACGCTGACTAATAACCCCCTCCCATCCAGAACGAGGCGCTGCAGGACGTTCTCCCCCTTAGCTCAGACTTCATGTGGTTATGCCCACCATGATTTCACTCATGTCCCACAGCTTACTGGCCATGTCTCGGTCGGTGGCCTTGTCCAGGAGAACCTGAGGCCGACAGTCCGCGAAGCATTTTCCCTGCACACCGTCAACGTCGGGGCTGGAGGCCAGAAACACCGCCGTCTCA
Source organism: Melanotaenia boesemani (assembly GCF_017639745.1). Classification (NCBI taxonomy): domain Eukaryota; kingdom Metazoa; phylum Chordata; class Actinopteri; order Atheriniformes; family Melanotaeniidae; genus Melanotaenia; species Melanotaenia boesemani. The sequence goes on from NC_055701.1 coordinate 720,818, forward strand.
GCTCCCTGCTCGGGGCTCTTAAACAAAGCCCGGGACAGCAGGTGGAACAGTGGCTTGGCTAAAGCTGGGACGTGCACGTGCCTCCCCAGATTAGTCCTGACGATGCCGGGCGTCAGAGAGTTGACCGTCACGCTGCTGCCCTCCAGGCGGCGAGCCAGCTCGCAGGTGAACAGCAGGTTGGCCAGTTTGCTGCGGCTGTAGGCGAAGGCCTTGTCGTAGGACCGCTCGCTGCTCAGGTCCTCGAAGTTGATGTGGCCGTGTTTGTAGAGTCTGGAGGAGACCACCAGGATGCGGCTGGGGGCCGAGCGCTTCAGGAGGTCCAGCAGCAGGTGGGTGAGCAGGAAGTGACCCAGGTGGTTGACCCCAAACTGCATCTCAAAGCCGTCCTCCGTCCTGGTGTAGGGACACTGGTAGACTCCGGCATTGTTGATGAGCACGTCCAGGCGGGGTTCCTCCTGTTCACACCAACAATCACATCATCTAATTAATAACACCACTGCAGCTTTAATGTTCTGCACAACCTGCTGGTAAAATGAAGGCAGCGTCTGAACGCTGACACGGATTAAAGTCACTTAGTATAACATCCATTAATCTGCAACTAGAACATGTTCCTGTCTGGAAGTGTGTGTAAATCCACACGCGTCTGTACAGCATCAGATATGATCACATGATTCGTCTGAACCTCCTGCATCTTCATCTAAAGCTGGAAATTAATAAAAAAAAATACAAATTCTCAGTAAAGTCACGTTGAAAATCTTTACTGTGTGTTTTTTCTGTGACGACATCAATAAAATTACAATTCATTCTGAACAATGAGTCTTACCTTCCTCCTCCTCCTCTTCATCAGTCTGAACAACATCACTGCCTCTCTGTCAGACACACGTCTCCTACGTCATCTTTCATCTAGACCCGATCACCTGACCAGCTTCATCACTTCCTTCTTTTTATTGTTTAAACATTTTCTTTCTCAGGTTCAGCAGCTGTGACCAAAAACAACGTGAAACAGAACCAGGCTCCGGTTTACCTGCTGCTCCGGTTTACCTGCTGCTCCAGCTTACCTGCTCCAAAGAACTATCTACAGTCTGGGAGGACATGTCCAAAATGGTTGCTGAGCAACAAAGGAAGGGATGCCCAGTGGTTTGTAACTCTGAACATCCCATCAACCCAGACAGATCACCGGGACCAAAATAACATTGACCGGTTACTGTTTTGGGTGAAGACTCAGTTCTGAAGACCTGGTCCTGTTCTGGGTTCAGTCTGCAGGTGGCGAGGCCTGAGTGGTGGTCAAACTTCCACCATCTCCATGTACACCTTGTTTACCAGTTGAGGCGCCTTCCACCAGAGCGATCACGTTTCTCATCCCTAGAGCCAGATTCTGTAGTCCAGGATCAGCCCCTCAGATCCTCGCTGACCCTGACAACATGTGGTGAGCCCATGGGAAGGAGACCCACGCTGCCTCCTCAGGCTGTGCCCATCAGGGCAACGTGGTTGCTGGCCTGGTCAAAAGGAACTGGTGTTTATACCAAGAGACCCAGCAGGGGACCGCTAGGAGGCCCAGCAGGGGACCGCTAGGAGACCCAGCAGGGGACCGCTAGGAGACCCAGCAGGGGACCGCTAGGAGACCCAGCAAGACCAGGGCTTTAAAGGTCCTAACAGAACTGCTGATCACCTGATTTGAAATCTCTTCCTAAACCCTCCCTCCTCTTTCATCTCTTCATCATCGTTTGTTTGTGGCATGTAAATGGACTTTCTTCACAAACAAAACCACCGTTTAACGCCAATGCAGGTAAACTAACCTATTCAAGGGTCTACCTGTTGGAGCTGAACCATGTCCAACCAGAGGTGCTCCTTCATGCTGGATCTTCGATGGAGCTACTACAAGGGCACAAAAGGAAGCGAATACGAAGGAAAAGAGGATCCGGAGGAGGGATACGGAACAGATTAAGGAGGAGAGTTACGGCTACCTGCCATAACTCTAACATGCGATCGCTTCAGAACAAGACAGACGAGCCTGCATCATTACTGGAGTCTGATCGGGATTATAAACGAATCAATTTGTTCTGTTTCATAGAGACATGGCTCTCTCAGGATGTGGATTTTCACCTGGACGGATTTAAAGGCTGAATAATCAGGATTTTTTCCTTAAAAATAATTTAAAATGTTCTCATTTGCTGTGAGGGATAAAAGGAAGCTTCCCTATAAACAATCCAGCTCCTAGATCAACAATGTCTTTGTCAAGCTTTTCTCCTTTCAAAATAATAGTTACGTGATGGAATAACTTGGGTGCACCGTGTTGCTCTGTCCTACTTCCTGGTTCCTAAACCAATCATATGCGACTCCCCACGGTTGCCTAACAACAAGGCAGCGTTTGGTATTTTATGTTGGTAAAAGAGCAGCAGCCTGCAGGTATGGAAGCTGGTAAAAGAAGTGGACCAGAAATAGTTTCAGAAAAACCTAAAAAGCCTCGGCATCCTGCTAAAAAAGCAAACCACCAAAAACGGAATAAAACGAGGATCAATATTAGAGAATCTTTTTTAAGGTGGAGAAGTCTGAGCTGCAAAGTTTCTCCTGACAGGTAAATACTGGAATTTAGCTTAAATTAACCTACAAGTTTATCTTGATTTACAAAGATTTTAGTCTAATTTATTTCTCGGCGCTCATTAAGTGAATGTGTGTGACTGTATGGACGTATTAGTGGAGTAAACTGGTGGCCTGTTAGTTTACAACAACACATGAATGATGTTTGGACCGAGTGTAAACTGTGTTTGTCCTTATAAACTTATTAAATTACTATCAAATTCATTGATTAAGTGAGAAGGGAGAACATTTGTTAATTAAAGTAGCTTTTGTTTACACTATTTTATGCTAACGTAAATTAGCGCATGAAATTAGCGCTAGCATTGCAAAGCATAGCAACTTCCTGTGTGTGTGAATCATCTTCGCTCCTCATCATGATGTTTGCTGGCGCTTTGTTCTCCGTCCTCCATAGACTGTATAAAAGAACCGTCCTCTCACAAACCACCAACCTACAGAAACTCTCGGGGAGGGAGGAAGAACGCTGTCTGTTTTTCTCTTTCGACACTAGGTGTCAGTGCTACTTATTTCTCTTTTAACATCATTCGCTTTGACAGAGATGCAGTAAGAACGTGGAAGTGTGTTGGGGGCGGAGTCTGCATGGCTGTTAACAGCGAGTGGGCAACAACTCTGACAGTCAGACCAGAGCTGGAAACATTATGAACGTATGACTGTGTCGTTTAGACCACATTATCTGCCAGAGGATTCTCCCAGATCCCTGTGATCCTAGTGTTCGTCCCAGGACCTGACTTTAACCGAGCTGCTGAACACATCACTGACGGCTACAACAGAGCTGGTCTGACTGGAGAGCAGCCAGAGTTCCTACTGGGGGATTTTAACAGGTGTGGCATCACCTCACACCTGCCCACTTTAGAGCAATATGTCACAACCCAACCAGAACGCAGAACCTACTGGACATGTGCTACAGCAACGTCCCAAACGCATATGTCTCAAAACCACACCCACCGTCATCCTGCTACTCCTGAAATATAACAGCTGGAAACAGGTGAAGCCATCACAACAACCACTAGAGTCTGGGATGGAGATGCAGCTGAAACATTAAGGGCTGTTCTGAGCTGAGAAACTGGGACTTGTTTTTTAATGATGGGGGGATTTTAACAGGATAACAGACATGCTGACCTCATATTTTATTTTGTGAGGACATTATTACACCTAGCAAGAAAATAACCGTTCAACCTAATAATAAAAAATGGATTTCAAAAGACATGAAAACCTGCCTTGTTCAGAAGAGAAGGCGTTTTTAGATGGTGACAAGGTCAGGGTGCAGGAACTGGAAAAGGAGTTCAGAAGGAAGGCCAGGAAGGCTCAGATCAACGATAAGCACAGGGTGGAGCAAGTTGACATCTGGTAATGTGAGAGAGGCTTGGCAGGGGTTGAACATCATGATGGACAGAGCCCCCGAACCCACACTATCCGACCAGCCAGATCCTGCCTCCTTTGCTCAGCACTTAGACAATTTTTTCACCCGTTTCAGCCACAACACACCAACCACCTGGAGCCCCAGCCCCTCCTACCATACCATCACTGCTGATTAACTGGCCTCAGTGGAAGAAGTCTATCATGATCCCAGAGCCTAAAAAGCCCCACCGAAGGAGAGAGTTGTGTGTCATCAGCTTTCAAATATGCGGTCAGACAAAACTGATCCATTTCAGTTTGCAGGGAGAAACGTGGTGCAGAGGATGCAAGTCTCACACAAACAGCTGGATTCTGCACATCCTCACACTAGGATTTTATTCATGGACTCTTCTGGTTTTAACACGGTCCACCGGCTCTGACCTGCAGGTCCATCCACATTGATTTTATGGATTAGGAACTTTTTAAAGGACCGGCCTCAACAGGCTCTTTTTAATGGTTTTAAATGTGGAACATCAGTTTTAAACACAGGACTGCCACCAACAACATCACCTGTAGCGGAGAAGGAACATGACTTTTTAAGTTGCGGATGACATGGTCCTGGTGGCCCACCTGACCGACACCCAGGCTCTGAGGACCAGCAGACCTTCAGCAGTCTGGTCCAAACCTTGTATCTGGAGCTCAATATTACCAAGACCAAGGAGACAACTCTCCATCACTTCTGTTCACACCCATCAGCCAGCAGGTGGAGCAGGTTACAGGTTTTAAATATCTAGGAACTGAAATTCTGCCTGTCCTTCAAACACGCTGACACCGTCTATAAAAAAGCCCAGCAGCATCTCCACCTTCTCACAGCAGCATCTCCACCTGCTCAGGAAACTCCGGGCTTTCTGTGTCAGTAAAGACGTTTTAACTGTGGTGTAAAATCTCTGATTGAGTCTGTCCTCACCTTCAATATTACCTCCTGGTTCAGCCTCCTCCCTATCCAACACGAAACTCCACCGTGTCATCAGTCAGGCCAGTAAAATAACCAGCTCACCACAAACACCCGTCTGACCTGGACAGACGCTCTGAGACCAGGAAAGCCACCATGACCACAGAGGACCTCCCACCCACTTCACACCTGCCTCAGGTGTTACCTTCAGGGAGACGTTACAAAGGCCCACTGGCCCGAAAAACGTCGAAATCCTTCAATCCCTTCATTCTATAACCGTTCTGAATCATATGAAATAGACACAACTCATCTCACCTTTTCTTTGTAAATCAAACTTTTTGTTTGTTTTAAATGTTTTTTTAAACGTGGACCCTTGAGCCTGTCAAAGAATTTCTGTCATCTATCTATCTATCTGTCTGTCTGTCTGTCTGTCTGTCTGTCTGTCTGTCTTCATGATCTATTTAAATCTGTTTTATTTAATATTTTGTTCTGATTACTTTATCTTCCTGTTTATCTTTTTATTGGTCGTTTTAAAATGCTTTATAAATAAAGTTGGATCGGATCAAAGCATATAAAGAAAATATCAGGATTAAAGTGATTTATGATCATGTTTAAACGATAAATGTCTAATGAGTTTAAAAGTGTGAAACTGAGACTTTTCCCTGCAGATTTTCTGGATGTTTGCTGTGTTTTAGAGGAAAAGGATTAATTTCTTTCTTCGCACTATGAAAAGTTTCCTGGATATTTGGGTAAAACCAGAACTAGTTCAACTTTGTAGATTAATCATCTCAGAGCCTCAAACTACCTTCAGGATGTTTTCACAGAAGCTTCGGACGGATGTCAGCGAGGCCAGGTCCAGATGTCGGACCACCACCTGGTCCCTGTCCGCCCCGGTCTCTTCTACGATGTCCCGGGCGGCCTCCTCGGCCCTGCTCCGGTCCCGGCAGGCCATGATCACCCGGCCCTGGAGCTTCACCACCCCCGCCGCGGTGGCCTTCCCGATCCCGCTGTTCGCTCCGGTGATGATCACCGTCTTCCCGCTCATCATCTCTCACACTTCAGCCGGTACGAGACTCTCCAGAAGCTTCATGGGCTAGCATCCATGCTAGCTAGCGTCACGTGACAACAACAAACCACCGGAAGTCAGACGGACTTCCGAGTGGGGATTTAACACAAACAAACCGGAAATAAGAACTGTTTTCTTTTTGTTTAATAATAATTATGAAAGTTTAATTTTATTTACCACTAAATTAAAGATAAAACGTATTAATCACACATAGCCGTCATCTTAATTCTAAATTTTATTTACACAGCATTTTTGATGGCTTTTGTGACCCAGCTGATGTGGTCGGGGGTGCGTGGAGCAGCCATACAGAACCCCAGGATGGCCACTGTGAGGGATGGGGATGAGGTGCCCCTGTACCAACCGTATCACCGGCCCTGGATACAAACACCATGGTCATCTGTCCAGGGGTTCCAGAGGAGGAAATGTGCATCCAAATAATGGTACATGGACTAAGCATGCGTGCATTGCTGGATTCGGGGGTGCAGTGAAATGTGTTACCACTACAACAGTTCAATTCTATCGCTCCCGACACCAGAACAGCAGTACAGTTGTCACAAGCAGGGGTTCTTCAGGGTATAGCCCCGGAGGGTCTCGCAGTTCTTGGGGAGGTTGTGCTGCTGGTGATGAAAGGAGACAGAATGACACACGTTAACTTCATAATGGCAGACACCCCTGGAGGTACTGAGGTTATACTGGGGCACCCCTTTCTGCAGCAGTCGGGCGCCTGTCTGGACTACGGTCGAAGGGAAATAACTTTATTCGGAGAGAAGGTACCCCCCATTGGAGCTAACCCCCCCAGTGAGAACACAGGTTGTCAGGGTGGCATGTACTGTGGTGCTGGAACCAGGACGTGAGTATGTAGTGCCGGGCCTCACCTGCTCCTGTCGTACATTTAAGGGGGACATAATGCTAAGCGTGGCTGCAGCATTCATTCAAGGATTCAAGGATTCAAGGAACTTTATTGTCATACCAGCTCACATTTACATGTTTATGGTACGAAATTAGAACTGAGGTCCCGGTTTGAGCCATAAGAAGGAGGGCAATAAGTGAAATAAAATAAGACATGAAGAAAAATAGAAATATAGGCTAAATATAAATAGAATATAAGCTAAATACAATAGAATATAAACAGCAAAATTTTTTAAATAAAAATAACAGTAAACACTAAAGAGCCCAGTTTGCATGTGCAGCCTAGATAAATATGTGCAAGTATGTATGTGCATGAGGTAGTGATAGTCCAAAGTATAACATTTCTGATATTAATATTAATGATATTGCACTTATATGGACAGCAGGTAAACATGTAAACATGTGGACAGGAACTCCCCTGGGGGGGGTAAAGTGTTTGCAGTGCAGGTCTGTTTGTCGGAGGGGGGGTGGGGGGGGGGGGGGGGTGGATTCAGTTGGGGTGGGGATGGGGGGGTGGGGGCAGGGCAGCAGGGTTTGGGCTGGTGTTCAGAGGTGGGGAAGTAGGGTGGGGTCTACAGGGCATGGCAAGAGTTCAGCAGTCTGACAGCTTCAGGGAAGAAGCTGTTCCTGAACCTGGTGGTCTTGCTCCTTATGCATCTCAGCCGCCTGCCTGAGGGGAGGGGTTGGAAAAGTCCATGTGCTGGATGGGTGGAGTCCTTCATGATGCGGAGGGCCCTCCCCCTGCATCGTGCTGTGTAGAGGTCTGAGGTGGTGGGAAGGCTGCTCCCCATAGTCCTCTGTGCAGCCTTTACCACCCTCTGCAGAGCCCTCCTCTCAGCGGCGGTGCAGTTGCCGTGCCACACAGTGATGCAGGTGCAGAGGACGCTCTCCACCGCGCAGCGGTAGAAGCTCCTCAGGACAGCGCTCCCTAGTCCGGCTCGCCGCAGCTTCCTAAGGAAGTAGAGGCGCTGGTGTGCTTTCCTGACCAGCTGGGAAGTGTTGGTGTTCCAGGTGAGGTCCTCGGTTATGTGCACACCCAGGTACCTGTAGCTGGAGACCACCTCCACAGCTACTCCTCCGATGTGCAGGGGAGGAGTAGGGCGCTTATCCTTCCTGAAGTCCACCACCATCTCCTTGGTCTTCTTCACATTGATGCAGAGGTTGTTTTCTCTGCACCACTGCACCAGGTGTTCCACCTCCTCTCTGTATTCCGACTCATCGTTGTTGTTGATGCGTCCCACAACCGCTGTATCATCTGCAAACTTCACTATATGACAGCTGGGATGTCTCGCCGAGCAGTCATATGTCAGCAGAGTGAACAGGAGGGGGCTCAGCACACAGCCCTGAGGAGAGCCAGTGCTGAGGGTGATGGAGGAGGAGGTGGAGTTATGGATCCTGACAGTCTGAGGTCTGTTGGTCAGAAGGTCCAGGACCCAGTTCCCCAGTGTGTTACTCAGACCAAGGGTGGAGAGCTTCTGGACCAGTGTCTGTGGGATGATGGTGTTGAAGGCAGAGGAGAAGTCCAGGAAGAGCAGGCGGGCGTATGAGTTTCTGCTCTCCAGGTGGGTGAGGGTTGTGTGGACCACTGATGAGATGGCGTCATCAGTGGAGCGGTTCTTTCTGTATGCATACTGATGTGGGTCCACGGTGACGTTGATGGAGTCTTTGATGTGGGCCATAACCAGCCTCTCGAAGCACTTCATGACTACCGGGGTCAGGGCTATGGGTCGGTAGTCATTCAGGCATGTCACTGTGGGACACTTTGGGACGGGGACAATGGTTGCAGTCTTTAGACAGGTGGGAATGGATGCCAGCGACAGTGAGGTGTTGAAGATGTCCGTCAGCACCTCAGCCAGCTGGTGTGCGCAGTCTTTCAGTACACGCCCTGGGATGTTGTCTGGGCCAGCAGCTTTGCGGGGGTTGATTCCTTTAAGAGTCTTCTTCACATCAGCAGTGGACACACAGAGGGGCGTGTCACCAGGTGGTGGTGTTAGTCTATTGCAGGGAAGGGGGGAGTCAGGGTCCTCAAAGCGAGCGTAAAACCTGTTTAGTTCGTCTGGCAGGGAGGGGTCCTTTGGACATTGTGCATCCTTGGTGTTGTAGTCTGTGATGCACTTTATGCCCATCCACATGCTCTGGGGGTCGTTGGAGGTGAGGTGACCCTGAATCTTCTGAGCGTATTCATAAAAAGACATCAACTTTTAGTAGCCCAAGTGGTGGTCCGGCCTCAGCAGGCAGCATGCATCCCTATCCGCATGTTCAATCCTGGCACTGCACCTGTCAAGTTAAAAAGGGGTATGGTGACTGGGGTCCTCCAGCAGGCACAGGTGGTGGAACGGATTGAGACGCCTCCAACGTCTCCCCGAGACTCAACCCACCCCGATGGTCAGCCACCTTCCAGCGGCTGATGGACCGTGTACTGGCCGGACTTCAGTGGGAAACTTGTCTTGTGTACCTAGACGACATATCGTTATAGGCCGAGACGGTTCTCAGATGTTGGAGCGGCTGGGGCAGGTATTCGGCCGGTTACGGGCGGCAAACTTAAAGCCTAAACCGGCTAAATGTTGCCTGTTCCGGGAAAAGGTTGTGTACTTGGGACATGTGGTCTCAGCTGGAGGCATTGCTACAGACCCACGGAAAGTACAGCAGGTGGAGGAGTGGCCTACCCCCCGGGATGTCACGGAGGTGCGGCAGTTCATCGGACTGGCTTCTCACTACCGCCGCTTTGTGTGGAATTTTGCCACCCTAGCCCGGCCCCTCCATGACCTGACTAAAAAGTATGCACGCTTGATATGGACTGATGAGTGTCAACAGGCTTTTGAACAACTGAAAGGACGCCTGGTTTCGGCACCAGTCCTGGGCTATCCCCTGGACACCGGAGAGCTGCTGTTGGACACGGATGCCAGTGACTCTGGGATTGGGGCGGTCCTGTCCCAGGTCCAGGAGCATCAAGAAAGAGTCTTAGCATACGGTAGCCGGAGATTGTCGGCCACGGAGCAAAACTACTGCACCACCTGGCAAGAGCTACTGGTGGTGGTGGAGTTCATGTCGCACTTCCGACAATAGCTGTTGGGACGCCTGTTCACTGACCATAGTAGCCTGCGCTGGCTAACGAGGTTAAGAGAACCTGAGGGCCAGCTGGCCTGCTGGTTGGAAAAACTAGCGGAGTATGACTTTCAGGTGCTGCACCAGCCTGGTAAAGACCATCAGAACATGGATGCTCTCTCCCGGAGACCCTGCCGGACACCTGCCCCTGCAAGGCGTCAGATCCGGAGTCTGTCAGTGGCCGATACCAACATCGGGGGGTGCAATGCAACCTGAAGAACGACCTCACAGGTGTAGATGTTGATCTGGACCTCCTAGGGCCGACACTAGCGGGGGTAATGGACACCTCAACGGGGCCGGGTGGTGTTGTTTCTCCCTTCAGCATTCACCGGGTAAGAGAACCTCTGCCGGGCTGTTCTGCAGTTGGAGCTGGGAGCAGTTGGTTGCAGAACAAGAAGCAGACCCAGACATAGGGCCTGTACTGAGGTTGATAGGGAAGGGGGAAGACCAGCCACCATGGACTGACAAAGCAGCAGAGAACCCTGCTGTCAAAGCCCTGTGGTCACAATGGGGAAGGTTATATCGGAAAGACGAAGTACTTATGAGGAAATTCTATTGCACAGAAGGAAAGACTTTTTACCCCCAGATTTTTTTTGCTGCAGATATATTGCCCGTCGGTTTTGAGACAGTTTCATGACGGGCCAGTAGGGGGCCATTTCGGAGGGGAAAAGACCTTGGTGCGCCTGAGGAGCCGGTACTATTGGTACAGCATGAAAGGGGATATTCTGCTGTGGTGCCACACGTGTACTAGCTGTGCCACGAAGGCCCGCCCCCGAAAGAGCCCACTGGCGGCCATGGGGAACGTGCGTGTCGGGGCCCCCATCGAGGGAGTCGCTGTCGATCTGATGGGGCTGCTGAAGGAGAATGACAGACACAACCAGTACATTCTGGTTGAACAGGATTACTTCAGTAAGTGGGTGGAAGCTTATCCCCTGCCAGATGAACAAGCGAGAACTGTGGCCGATAGGTTGGTTTCGGAATGAGTATGCCAATATGGGGCCCCACACTCCTTGCACAGTGACCAGGGAACCAATTTCGAGTCTTCTGTTTTTCAGAAGATGTGCAAGCTCCTGGGAGTGGAAAAAAACGTGTACCACCCCTTTCCGACCACAGTCGGACGGGCAGGTGGAATGCTTCAATGCTGCCCTGCAGAAGATCCTGGCTACAACCGCGGAGCGCTGCCATTGGGACTGGGATGTTATGATCCCGTATGCAGTGATGGCATATCGGGCGACGAGACACAGCTCCACAGGGATTACGCCCAACATGATGCTTTTCGGGCGAGAGATCACACTTGGTCACCGGATCCCCGCCTGAGGGGGATGAAGTAAGCAGCTTCCCACAATATGTCCTGGAACTACACCAGAGACTGGAGCTCTCTCACCGGTGGGCTCGGAAATGTTGGCCAAGTCCACCGAAAGGGCACCGAATAAAGGCACCAAGAGGGTGAAGAATTGAGTACGGAAATTCCTCCCCTCATATGAGGGGCCGTACTTCGTGGTGGGGGTGCTGGATGACCTCATCTATTGTATTAAAAAGAGCCCAAAATCTGGAGCCAGGGTCGTCCATCACGATAAGTTAAAGCCGTACCACTCTAGGATACTTCTCGACAACCGCTGGGTCTTCGAGGCTGTCAGGGTTCTGGCACCTGTGGAGGTGGAGGCGCCAAGTCTGGGTGTCGACAAACTGGACATTGATATTGGGCCGCTGGGTCTCTGGAACAACTTGCCGGAGTTGGAGAGTTCTGCTCCTGAAGGTGTCATGCAGCCTCCTGGTGCTGATCGGTCAACAACGGGAGGGGGTGATGGACGGAGCGCGGGGGACAACCTGATTGGCTCTTTGGGGACCAGTCCCGCAGCGGCTCCATGGCCATGGAGGGACCAGAGACCCCCACAGAAGTGGGGTGACTGGTGCAGTCCATTGATGGGTTGCACAGCTAAGTGTATGGTAAAAGATGTTCTGCGAGGGCTGTTTCAGTGTTGCTGGAATAACGCTAAGGCTGCTGATCATTCTCCAGAGTGTTGCCGACCCGGCTGTTCCGTGGACGCAAGAGGGAGTCAGCGCATTGTGGATGTGAGCGACTGCAGCCGGGAGACTACCGGAAGAGAAGGCGGAAGTTGAGTTGTTGTTAGCCGGAGTACGTGTGGAAGGAGGCTAAGTAAAGAGGGAGACATAGCCCTAATGTTTAAAGACAAGAAACTTTCCATGGAACTACTTATTCCCATGAGTCCCACTGTTCAGGTTGTACCGTTCACTGTCTCTGGGCTGTTGGAGTAATAAATCCATTAAACGAAGAAAGATCGGTTGTGTCCTTTGCTGCTAGCATGCTAAGAAAAGCCAACCTGGGCGGACACGAGTTACTAGCGTACGAGCAAAGCTGTCCCTGAAGCCAGACGTCTCCGTACCACGGTTAGGAGCAATAAGTCTGAAGGTAACACTTTACAGAGCAAAAACTAACCTCCCAAAAACACAACATTCGATAAAAGTGTATTAGCAGACACAGAATGAAATGTGCTGCTCATCATCCCAACCAGGATTCCGCCTGAAACAACAGTTATCACAGCGAGCATCGAACCGTCGCTGCAGCTATCCCACACATAAATGCAGACCCACTCAGACCTGGATCATTTCACCGAGGTTTGACCAGGCTTGCCAGATCACCCTGCTTTAACTGGATTCACACACACCAAACACACTACAGGAAACTTGGTCTGATCTGTGAAAAGAGAAAAAACAACAGACGACTGACAGACGTAGCAGTAAACTAAAAATAGATCATTTATTATATAAATATAAATAATATATTATATAATTTTAACAAACAGATCATAATTAGTTAATTTGCTCAGAATAACAAACTTAGAACTGAGCCAGAAGTTTCTATGTTTCTGAGGAAAATGAATCCATGTTTAAACATTTAGAACCCTCATGTACAAGCTTTATACAAATAAAATGAAAAAAAACTTTATTAACCAGTATTAATGTTCACTCAGGGGAAATATGACTGGAAGATTAAATATAAGAAGAGTGTGTAACCTGGTGAGTTCCTCAGCAGGCTGATGGACCAATGAGGTGCAGAGGTGACGATAATCCTCCATTTTATCTTCTTGTTTCATTCCAGCCTGAGTCTGTTCATCATCACACATAATAGAAAACTAAGAATCTGGAGGATGCTGAAGAAGCTGGACCTGGAAATCCAGAAACTGGACCTGGAAATCCAGAAACTGGACCTGGAAATCCAGAAACTGGACCTGGAAATCCACGTTGCTGAATTGCCCTCAGACTGAAGTTGACTAGTTTCTGAAATATTTAGACCAGCAACCATACCATGTTCAAAGTCTCTTAAATCCTCTTTCTTCCTCATTCTGAAGCTCAGCTTGAACTTCAGCAAGTCGTCGCCATGGCTACATGCTGCCGTGTGATTGGCTGGTTAACAGGAAGTAGAACCGGTGGACGGTGGGTTTATTTACATGTTTGTTCAGTTTGTCTGAGTAAAGAGTTTTAATCGAACCTTAGCTGGTCCAGCTGGGTGTTTTAGGTGAGTGTTAAACGTCCATGTCCCTGCAGACGCTACATAAATCCACCTGTTCACATACAGAACAGCTTCCCCCAGAATGCAGCTGGTCATTAGAAAATCCTGCAGCTCTGACTCCAGACATGCTAAGTTCCAGCAGTTTGTGCAGCTAACAAGCCGTGAGGAGCATCTTCCTGTGCTTCAGGACTGCTTTAGTTCACAGAACAAACGAGGTTTAATTCTGACGCGATGACGTTGATTAAAGTTTTTACAGCAGAAACAGATGGAAATCATCACTGAGCCCTGAAAAGTCACCAGAAAATAATTCCATCACAGTCAAAGAGACGCTGAGATGAATCTGACTCCAGGGAGCGTCTCTTAGCATTTTAAGGCGTTTAGAACCGGATCGTGGTTTTCCCAGCCTTTATGGGTCTGGTTCTGGATTCAGGTGTCGATGCTGTTATAGAGGATGTGTTGATGCTCCGACAGCACTCCGTTAAACATTACCGTTATTAAAACCACATGAATACCTCGGTATGAGAGTCTCCACTTCAACGTGCTACTGAAAACCTCATATTCTCTTCGCTGGATTCTCAGATTTCCTACATAAATCAGTGAAAGCCTCCGGAGACCCCGGTGGCCTGCAGCCAACACAAACAGAGTCCAGCTCCTCCACGGCTGGTACCGAGGCCGGCCTGTTGTGGTTGCTTTCACAGTTGGGGCTCTACCAGCAGCAATAATGTGGTAATAACATCTGTAACATCTGGAAAGCATAAGCTGAGCTTGTAACAGACAAATGAGGCTGGTTCCAGCAGCTGAGAGGGAAGCCACTCGGCTCTGCAGCTTCCCATCGGTAGCTGCTGCACAGCTGCTCCTGGAGGAAACAACGCTGGGACAAACTACCAGGACCATGTCAACATGTTCATAGCTGGATCATGAAAAAGGAGCTCGTTAAAGGAACATTCGACTATAAGAACGCTTGTGATCATGAAAGATGCCCTTCACGGATCTGCAGATCTCTGTCATGTAAATGAGCCGATGTGAAACATCACATCTGGAGCAGCTGCTTTACACCTCCTCCTCCACCAGGAGCGGTGGTGTGTAACTCTGTGGGGTAAATGTGATG